>NC_134832.1:138983382-139121921 GCF_004210375.1 Tachypleus tridentatus | reverse complement strand
CACAGTTAAATATGGTAAATACAGTAACTTGTTCTAATACACAGTTAAATATGGTAAATACAGTAACTTGTTCTAATACACAGTTAAATATGGTAAATACAGTAACTTGTTCTAATACACAGTTAAATATGGTAAATACAGTAACTTGTTCTAATACACAGTTAAATATGGTAAATACAGTAACTTGTTCTAATACACAGTTAAATATGGTAAATACAGTAACTTGTTCTAATACACAGTTAAATATGGTAAATACAGTAACTTGTTCTAATACACAGTTAAATATGGTAAATACAGTAACTTGTTCTAATACACAGTTAAATATGGTAAATACAGTAACTTGTTCTAATACACAGTTAAATATGGTAAATACAGTAACTTGTTCTAATACACAGTTAAATATGGTAAATACAGTAACTTGTTCTAATACACAGTTAAATATGGTAAATACAGTAACTTGTTCTAATACACAGTTAAATATGGTAAATACAGTAACTTGTTCTAATACACAGTTAAATATGGTAAATACAGTAACTTGTTCTAATACACAGTTAAATGTGGTAAATACAGTAACTTGTTCTAATACACAGTTAAATATGGTAAATACAGTAACTTGTTCTAATACACAGTTAAATATGGTAAATACAGTAACTTGTTCTAATACACAGTTAAATATGGTAAATACAGTAACTTGTTCTAATACACAGTTAAATATGGTAAATACAGTAACTTGTTCTAATACACAGTTAAATATGGTAAATACAGTAACTTGTTCTAATACACAGTTAAATATGGTAAATACAGTAACTTGTTCTAATACACAGTTAAATATGGTAAATACAGTAACTTGTTCTAATACACAGTTAAATATGGTAAATACAGTAACTTGTTCTAATACACAGTTAAATATGGTAAATACAGTAACTTGTTCTAATACACAGTTAAATATGGTAAATACAGTAACTTGTTCTAATACACAGTTAAATATGGTAAATACAGTAACTTGTTCTAATACACAGTTAAATATGGTAAATACAGTAACTTGTTCTAATACACAGTTAAATATGGTAAATACAGTAACTTGTTCTAATACACAGTTAAATATGGTAAATACAGTAACTTGTTCTAATACACAGTTAAATGTGGTAAATACAGTAACTTGTTCTAATACACAGTTAAATATGGTAAATACAGTAACTTGTTCTAATACACAGTTAAATATGGTAAATACAGTAACTTGTTCTAATACACAGTTAAATATGGTAAATACACTTGTATACACAGTTAAATTGTAAATACAGTAACTTGTTCTAATACACAGTTAAATATGGTAAATACAGTAACTTGTTCTAATACACAGTTAAATATGGTAAATACAGTAACTTGTTCTAATACACAGTTAAATATGGTAAATACAGTAACTTGTTCTAATACACAGTTAAATATGGTAAATACAGTAACTTGTTCTAATACACAGTTAAATATGGTAAATACAGTAACTTGTTCTAATACACAGTTAAATATGGTAAATACAGTAACTTGTTCTAATACACAGTTAAATATGGTAAATACAGTAACTTGTTCTAATACACAGTTAAATATGGTAAATACAGTAACTTGTTCTAATACACAGTTAAATATGGTAAATACAGTAACTTGTTCTAATACACAGTTAAATATGGTAAATACAGTAACTTGTTCTAATACACAGTTAAATATGGTAAATACAGTAACTTGTTCTAATACACAGTTAAATATGGTAAATACAGTAACTTGTTCTAATACACAGTTAAATATGGTAAATACAGTAACTTGTTCTAATACACAGTTAAATATGGTAAATACAGTAACTTGTTCTAATACACAGTTAAATATGGTAAATACAGTAACTTGTTCTAATACACAGTTAAATATGGTAAATACAGTAACTTGTTCTAATACACAGTTAAATATGGTAAATACAGTAACTTGTTCTAATACACAGTTAAATATGGTAAATACAGTAACTTGTTCTAATACACAGTTAAATATGGTAAATACAGTAACTTGTTCTAATACACAGTTAAATATGGTAAATACAGTAACTTGTTCTAATACACAGTTAAATATGGTAAATACAGTAACTTGTTCTAATACACAGTTAAATATGGTAAATACAGTAACTTGTTCTAATACACAGTTAAATATGGTAAATACAGTAACTTGTTCTAATACACAGTTAAATATGGTAAATACAGTAACTTGTTCTAATACACAGTTAAATATGGTAAATACAGTAACTTGTTCTAATACACAGTTAAATATGGTAAATACAGTAACTTGTTCTAATACACAGTTAAATATGGTAAATACAGTAACTTGTTCTAATACACAGTTAAATATGGTAAATACAGTAACTTGTTCTAATACACAGTTAAATATGGTAAATACAGTAACTTGTTCTAATACACAGTTAAATATGGTAAATACAGTAACTTGTTCTAATACACAGTTAAATATGGTAAATACAGTAACTTGTTCTAATACACAGTTAAATATGGTAAATACAGTAACTTGTTCTAATACACAGTTAAATATGGTAAATACAGTAACTTGTTCTAATACACAGTTAAATGTGGTAAATACAGTAACTTGTTCTAATACACAGTTAAATATGGTAAATACAGTAACTTGTTCTAATACACAGTTAAATATGGTAAATACAGTAACTTGTTCTAATACACAGTTAAATATGGTAAATACAGTAACTTGTTCTAATACACAGTTAAATATGGTAAATACAGTAACTTGTTCTAATACACAGTTAAATATGGTAAATACAGTAACTTGTTCTAATACACAGTTAAATATGGTAAATACAGTAACTTGTTCTAATACACAGTTAAATATGGTAAATACAGTAACTTGTTCTAATACACAGTTAAATATGGTAAATACAGTAACTTGTTCTAATACACAGTTAAATATGGTAAATACAGTAACTTGTTCTAATACACAGTTAAATATGGTAAATACAGTAACTTGTTCTAATACACAGTTAAATATGGTAAATACAGTAACTTGTTCTAATACACAGTTAAATATGGTAAATACAGTAACTTGTTCTAATACACAGTTAAATATGGTAAATACAGTAACTTGTTCTAATACACAGTTAAATATGGTAAATACAGTAACTTGTTCTAATACACAGTTAAATATGGTAAATACAGTAACTTGTTCTAATACACAGTTAAATATGGTAAATACAGTAACTTGTTCTAATACACAGTTAAATATGGTAAATACAGTAACTTGTTCTAATACACAGTTAAATATGGTAAATACAGTAACTTGTTCTAATACACAGTTAAATATGGTAAATACAGTAACTTGTTCTAATACACAGTTAAATGTGGTAAATACAGTAACTTGTTCTAATACACAGTTAAATATGGTAAATACAGTAACTTGTTCTAATACACAGTTAAATATGGTAAATACAGTAACTTGTTCTAATACACAGTTAAATATGGTAAATACAGTAACTTGTTCTAATACACAGTTAAATATGGTAAATACAGTAACTTGTTCTAATACACAGTTAAATATGGTAAATACAGTAACTTGTTCTAATACACAGTTAAATATGGTAAATACAGTAACTTGTTCTAATACACAGTTAAATATGGTAAATACAGTAACTTGTTCTAATACACAGTTAAATATGGTAAATACAGTAACTTGTTCTAATACACAGTTAAATATGGTAAATACAGTAACTTGTTCTAATACACAGTTAAATATGGTAAATACAGTAACTTGTTCTAATACACAGTTAAATATGGTAAATACAGTAACTTGTTCTAATACACAGTTAAATATGGTAAATACAGTAACTTGTTCTAATACACAGTTAAATATGGTAAATACAGTAACTTGTTCTAATACACAGTTAAATATGGTAAATACAGTAACTTGTTCTAATACACAGTTAAATATGGTAAATACAGTAACTTGTTCTAATACACAGTTAAATATGGTAAATACAGTAATAATACACAGTTAAATATGGTAAATACAGTAACTTGTTCTAATACACAGTTAAATATGGTAAATACAGTAACTTGTTCTAATACACAGTTAAATATGGTAAATACAGTAACTTGTTCTAATACACAGTTAAATATGGTAAATACAGTAACTTGTTCTAATACACAGTTAAATATGGTAAATACAGTAACTTGTTCTAATACACAGTTAAATATGGTAAATACAGTAACTTGTTCTAATACACAGTTAAATATGGTAAATACAGTAACTTGTTCTAATACACAGTTAAATATGGTAAATACAGTAACTTGTTCTAATACACAGTTAAATATGGTAAATACAGTAACTTGTTCTAATACACAGTTAAATATGGTAAATACAGTAACTTGTTCTAATACACAGTTAAATATGGTAAATACAGTAACTTGTTCTAATACACAGTTAAATATGGTAAATACAGTAACTTGTTCTAATACACAGTTAAATATGGTAAATACAGTAACTTGTTCTATGGTAAATACACAGTTAAATATGGTAAATACAGTAACTTGTTCTAATACACAGTTAAATATGGTAAATACAGTAACTTGTTCTAATACACAGTTAAATATGGTAAATACAGTAACTTGTTCTAATACACAGTTAAATATGGTAAATACAGTAACTTGTTCTAATACACAGTTAAATATGGTAAATACAGTAACTTGTTCTAATACACAGTTAAATATGGTAAATACAGTAACTTGTTCTAATACACAGTTAAATATGGTAAATACAGTAACTTGTTCTAATACACAGTTAAATATGGTAAATACAGTAACTTGTTCTAATACACAGTTAAATATGGTAAATACAGTAACTTGTTCTAATACACAGTTAAATATGGTAAATACAGTAACTTGTTCTAATACACAGTTAAATATGGTAAATACAGTAACTTGTTCTAATACACAGTTAAATATGGTAAATACAGTAACTTGTTCTAATACACATAAATATGGTAAATACAGTAACTTGTTCTAATACACAGTTAAATATGGTAAATACAGTAACTTGTTCTAATACACAGTTAAATATGGTAAATACAGTAACTTGTTCTAATACACAGTTAAATATGGTAAATACAGTAACTTGTTCTAATACACAGTTAAATATGGTAAATACAGTAACTTGTTCTAATACACAGTTAAATATGGTAAATACAGTAACTTGTTCTAATACACAGTTAAATATGGTAAATACAGTAACTTGTTCTAATACACAGTTAAATATGGTAAATACAGTAACTTGTTCTAATACACAGTTAAATATGGTAAATACAGTAACTTGTTCTAATACACAGTTAAATATGGTAAATACAGTAACTTGTTCTAATACACAGTTAAATATGGTAAATACAGTAACTTGTTCTAATACACAGTTAAATATGGTAAATACAGTAACTTGTTCTAATACACAGTTAAATATGGTAAATACAGTAACTTGTTCTAATACACAGTTAAATATGGTAAATACAGTAACTTGTTCTAATACACAGTTAAATATGGTAAATACAGTAACTTGTTCTAATACACAGTTAAATATGGTAAATACAGTAACTTGTTCTAATACACAGTTAAATATGGTAAATACAGTAACTTGTTCTAATACACAGTTAAATATGGTAAATACAGTAACTTGTTCTAATACACAGTTAAATATGGTAAATACAGTAACTTGTTCTAATACACAGTTAAATATGGTAAATACAGTAACTTGTTCTAATACACAGTTAAATATGGTAAATACAGTAACTTGTTCTAATACACAGTTAAATATGGTAAATACAGTAACTTGTTCTAATACACAGTTAAATATGGTAAATACAGTAACTTGTTCTAATACACAGTTAAATATGGTAAATACAGTAACTTGTTCTAATACACAGTTAAATATGGTAAATACAGTAACTTGTTCTAATACACAGTTAAATATGGTAAATACAGTAACTTGTTCTAATACACAGTTAAATATGGTAAATACAGTAACTTGTTCTAATACACAGTTAAATATGGTAAATACAGTAACTTGTTCTAATACACAGTTAAATATGGTAAATACAGTAACTTGTTCTAATACACAGTTAAATATGGTAAATACAGTAACTTGTTCTAATACACAGTTAAATATGGTAAATACAGTAACTTGTTCTAATACACAGTTAAATATGGTAAATACAGTAACTTGTTCTAATACACAGTTAAATATGGTAAATACAGTAACTTGTTCTAATACACAGTTAAATATGGTAAATACAGTAACTTGTTCTAATACACAGTTAAATATGGTAAATACAGTAACTTGTTCTAATACACAGTTAAATATGGTAAATACAGTAACTTGTTCTAATACACAGTTAAATATGGTAAATACAGTAACTTGTTCTAATACACAGTTAAATATGGTAAATACAGTAACTTGTTCTAATACACAGTTAAATATGGTAAATACAGTAACTTGTTCTAATACACAGTTAAATATGGTAAATACAGTAACTTGTTCTAATACACAGTTAAATATGGTAAATACAGTAACTTGTTCTAATACACAGTTAAATATGGTAAATACAGTAACTTGTTCTAATACACAGTTAAATATGGTAAATACAGTAACTTGTTCTAATACACAGTTAAATATGGTAAATACAGTAACTTGTTCTAATACACAGTTAAATATGGTAAATACAGTAACTTGTTCTAATACACAGTTAAATATGGTAAATACAGTAACTTGTTCTAATACACAGTTAAATATGGTAAATACAGTAACTTGTTCTAATACACAGTTAAATATGGTAAATACAGTAACTTGTTCTAATACACAGTTAAATATGGTAAATACAGTAACTTGTTCTAATACACAGTTAAATATGGTAAATACAGTAACTTGTTCTAATACACAGTTAAATATGGTAAATACAGTAACTTGTTCTAATACACAGTTAAATATGGTAAATACAGTAACTTGTTCTAATACACAGTTAAATATGGTAAATACAGTAACTTGTTCTAATACACAGTTAAATATGGTAAATACAGTAACTTGTTCTAATACACAGTTAAATATGGTAAATACAGTAACTTGTTCTAATACACAGTTAAATATGGTAAATACAGTAACTTGTTCTAATACACAGTTAAATATGGTAAATACAGTAACTTGTTCTAATACACAGTTAAATATGGTAAATACAGTAACTTGTTCTAATACACAGTTAAATATGGTAAATACAGTAACTTGTTCTAATACACAGTTAAATATGGTAAATACAGTAACTTGTTCTAATACACAGTTAAATATGGTAAATACAGTAACTTGTTCTAATACACAGTTAAATATGGTAAATACAGTAACTTGTTCTAATACACAGTTAAATATGGTAAATACAGTAACTTGTTCTAATACACAGTTAAATATGGTAAATACAGTAACTTGTTCTAATACACAGTTAAATATGGTAAATACAGTAACTTGTTCTAATACACAGTTAAATATGGTAAATACAGTAACTTGTTCTAATACACAGTTAAATATGGTAAATACAGTAACTTGTTCTAATACACAGTTAAATATGGTAAATACAGTAACTTGTTCTAATACACAGTTAAATATGGTAAATACAGTAACTTGTTCTAATACACAGTTAAATATGGTAAATACAGTAACTTGTTCTAATACACAGTTAAATATGGTAAATACAGTAACTTGTTCTAATACACAGTTAAATATGGTAAATACAGTAACTTGTTCTAATACACAGTTAAATATGGTAAATACAGTAACTTGTTCTAATACACAGTTAAATATGGTAAATACAGTAACTTGTTCTAATACACAGTTAAATATGGTAAATACAGTAACTTGTTCTAATACACAGTTAAATATGGTAAATACAGTAACTTGTTCTAATACACAGTTAAATATGGTAAATACAGTAACTTGTTCTAATACACAGTTAAATATGGTAAATACAGTAACTTGTTCTAATACACAGTTAAATATGGTAAATACAGTAACTTGTTCTAATACACAGTTAAATATGGTAAATACAGTAACTTGTTCTAATACACAGTTAAATATGGTAAATACAGTAACTTGTTCTAATACACAGTTAAATATGGTAAATACAGTAACTTGTTCTAATACACAGTTAAATATGGTAAATACAGTAACTTGTTCTAATACACAGTTAAATATGGTAAATACAGTAACTTGTTCTAATACACAGTTAAATATGGTAAATACAGTAACTTGTTCTAATACACAGTTAAATATGGTAAATACAGTAACTTGTTCTAATACACAGTTAAATATGGTAAATACAGTAACTTGTTCTAATACACAGTTAAATATGGTAAATACAGTAACTTGTTCTAATACACAGTTAAATATGGTAAATACAGTAACTTGTTCTAATACACAGTTAAATATGGTAAATACAGTAACTTGTTCTAATACACAGTTAAATATGGTAAATACAGTAACTTGTTCTAATACACAGTTAAATATGGTAAATACAGTAACTTGTTCTAATACACAGTTAAATATGGTAAATACAGTAACTTGTTCTAATACACAGTTAAATATGGTAAATACAGTAACTTGTTCTAATACACAGTTAAATATGGTAAATACAGTAACTTGTTTCTAATACACAGTTAAAGTAAATACAGTAACTTGTTCTAATACACAGTTTAAATATGGTAAATACAGTAACTTGTTCTAATACAGTGGTAAAGTAATGTAAATACAGTAACTTGTTCTAATACACAGTTAAATATGGTAAATACAGTAACTTGTTCTAATACACAGTTAAATATGGTAAATACAGTAACTTGTTCTAATACACAGTTAAATATGGTAAATACAGTAACTTGTTCTAATACACAGTTAAATAAATACAGTAATGGTAAAATACAGTTAAATATGGTAAATACAGTAACTTGTTCTAATACACAGTTAAATATGGTAAATACAGTAACTTGTTCTAATACACAGTTAAATATGGTAAATACAGTAACTTGTTCTAATACACAGTTAAATATGGTAAATACAGTAACTTGTTCTAATACACAGTTAAATATGGTAAATACAGTAACTTGTTCTAATACACAGTTAAATATAACAGTAACTTGTTCTAATACACAGTTAAATATGGTAAATACAGTAACTTGTTCTAATACACAGTTAAATATGGTAAATACAGTAACTTGTTCTAATACACAGTTAAATATGGTAAATACAGTAACTTGTTCTAATACACAGTTAAATATGGTAAATACAGTAACTTGTTCTAATACACAGTTAAATATGGTAAATACAGTAACTTGTTCTAATACACACAGTTAAATATGGTAAATACAGTAACTTGTTCTAATACACAGTTAAATATGGTAAATACAGTAACTTGTTCTAATACACAGTTAAATATGGTAAATACAGTAACTTGTTCTAATACACAGTTAAATAATGTTACAATATGGTAAATACAGTAACTTGTTCTAATACACAGTTAAATATGGTAAATACAGTAACTTGTTCTAATAACACAGTTAAATATGGTAAATACAGTAACTTGTTCTAATACACAGTTAAATATGGTAAATACAGTAACTTGTTCTAATACACAGTTAAATATGGTAAATACAGTAACTTGTTCTAATACACAGTTAAATATGGTAAATACAGTAACTTGTTCTAATACACAGTTAAATATGGTAAATACAGTAACTTGTTCTAATACACAGTTAAATATGGTAAATACAGTAACTTGTTCTAATACACAGTTAAATATGGTAAATACAGTAACTTGTTCTAATACACAGTTAAATATGGTAAATACAGTAACTTGTTCTAATACACAGTTAAATATGGTAAATACAGTAACTTGTTCTAATACACAGTTAAATATGGTAAATACAGTAACTTGTTCTAATACACAGTTAAATATGGTAAATACAGTAACTTGTTCTAATACACAGTTAAATATGGTAAATACAGTAACTTGTTCTAATACACAGTTAAATATGGTAAATACAGTAACTTGTTCTAATACACAGTTAAATATGGTAAATACAGTAACTTGTTCTAATACACAGTTAAATATGGTAAATACAGTAACTTGTTCTAATACACAGTTAAATATGGTAAATACAGTAACTTGTTCTAATACACAGTTAAATATGGTAAATACAGTAACTTGTTCTAATACACAGTTAAATATGGTAAATACAGTAACTTGTTCTAATACACAGTTAAATATGGTAAATACAGTAACTTGTTCTAATACACAGTTAAATATGGTAAATACAGTAACTTGTTCTAATACACAGTTAAATATGGTAAATACAGTAACTTGTTCTAATACACAGTTAAATATGGTAAATACAGTAACTTGTTCTCTAATACACAGTTAAATATGGTAAATACAGTAACTTGTTCTAATACACAGTTAAATATGGTAAATACAGTAACTTGTTCTAATACACAGTTAAATATGGTAAATACAGTAACTTGTTCTAATACACAGTTAAATATGGTAAATACAGTAACTTGTTCTAATACACAGTTAAATATGGTAAATACAGTAACTTGTTCTAATACACAGTTAAATATGGTAAATACAGTAACTTGTTCTAATACACAGTTAAATATGGTAAATACAGTAACTTGTTCTAATACACAGTTAAATATGGTAAATACAGTAACTTGTTCTAATACACAGTTAAATATGGTAAATACAGTAACTTGTTCTAATACACAGTTAAATATGGTAAATACAGTAACTTGTTCTAATACACAGTTAAATATGGTAAATACAGTAACTTGTTCTAATACACAGTTAAATATGGTAAATACAGTAACTTGTTCTAATACACAGTTAAATATGGTAAATACAGTAATACAGTTTGTTCTAATACACAGTTAAATATGGTAAATACAGTAAAATAATACACAGTTAAATATGGTAAATACAGTAACTTGTTCTAATACACAGTTAAATATGGTAAATACAGTAACTTGTTCTAATACACAGTTAAATATGGTAAATACAGTAACTTGTTCTAATACAGTTAAATATGGTAAATACAGTAACTTGTTCTAATACACAGTTAAATATGGTAAATACAGTAACTTGTTCTAATACACAGTTAAATATGGTAAATACAGTAACTTGTTCTAATACACAGTTAAATATGGTAAATACAGTAACTTGTTCTAATACACAGTTAAATATGGTAAATACAGTAACTTGTTCTAATACACAGTTAAATATGGTAAATACAGTAACTTGTTCTAATACACAGTTAAATATGGTAAATACAGTAACTTGTTCTAATACACAGTTAAATATGGTAAATACAGTAACTTGTTCTAATACACAGTTAAATATGGTAAATACAGTAACTTGTTCTAATACACAGTTAAATATGGTAAATACAGTAACTTGTTCTAATACACAGTTAAATATGGTAAATACAGTAACTTGTTCTAATACACAGTTAAATATGGTAAATACAGTAACTTGTTCTAATACACAGTTAAATATGGTAAATACAGTAACTTGTTCTAATACACAGTTAAATATGGTAAATACAGTAACTTGTTCTAATACACAGTTAAATATGGTAAATACAGTAACTTGTTCTAATACACAGTTAAATATGGTAAATACAGTAACTTGTTCTAATACACAGTTAAATATGGTAAATACAGTAACTTGTTCTAATACACAGTTAAATATGGTAAATACAGTAACTTGTTCTAATACACAGTTAAATATGGTAAATACAGTAACTTGTTCTAATACACAGTTAAATATGGTAAATACAGTAACTTGTTCTAATACACAGTTAAATATGGTAAATACAGTAACTTGTTCTAATACACAGTTAAATATGGTAAATACAGTAACTTGTTCTAATACACAGTTAAATATGGTAAATACAGTAACTTGTTCTAATACACAGTTAAATATGGTAAATACAGTAACTTGTTCTAATACACAGTTAAATATGGTAAATACAGTAACTTGTTCTAATACACAGTTAAATATGGTAAATACAGTAACTTGTTCTAATGTTAAATATGGTAAATACAGTATAATACACAGTTAAATATGGTAAATACAGTAACTTGTTCTAATATACAGTTAAATATGGTAAATACAGTAACTTGTTCTAATACAGTTAAATATGGTAAATACAGTAACTTGTTACAGTTAAATATGGTAAATACAGTAACTTGTTCTAATACACAGTTAAATATGGTAAATACAGTAACTTGTTCTAATACACAGTTAAATATGGTAAATACAGTAACTTGTTCTAATACACAGTTAAATATGGTAAATACAGTAACTTGTTCTAATACACAGTTAAATATGGTAAATACAGTAACTTGTTCTAATACACAGTTAAATATGGTAAATACAGTAACTTGTTCTAATACACAGTTAAATATGGTAAATACAGTAACTTGTTCTAATACACAGTTAAATATGGTAAATACAGTAACTTGTTCTAATACACAGTTAAATATGGTAAATACAGTAACTTGTTCTAATACACAGTTAAATATGGTAAATACAGTAACTTGTTCTAATACACAGTTAAATATGGTAAATACAGTAACTTGTTCTAATACACAGTTAAATATGGTAAATACAGTAACTTGTTCTAATACACAGTTAAATATGGTAAATACAGTAACTTGTTCTAATACACAGTTAAATATGGTAAATACAGTAACTTGTTCTAATACACAGTTAAATATGGTAAATACAGTAACTTGTTCTAATACACAGTTAAATATGGTAAATACAGTAACTTGTTCTAATACACAGTTAAATATGGTAAATACAGTAACTTGTTCTAATACACAGTTAAATATGGTAAATACAGTAACTTGTTCTAATACACAGTTAAATATGGTAAATACAGTAACTTGTTCTAATACACAGTTAAATATGGTAAATACAGTAACTTGTTCTAATACACAGTTAAATATGGTAAATACAGTAACTTGTTCTAATACACAGTTAAATATGGTAAATACAGTAACTTGTTCTAATACACAGTTAAATATGGTAAATACAGTAACTTGTTCTAATACACAGTTAAATATGGTAAATACAGTAACTTGTTCTAATACACAGTTAAATATGGTAAATACAGTAACTTGTTCTAATACACAGTTAAATATGGTAAATACAGTAACTTGTTCTAATACACAGTTAAATATGGTAAATACAGTAACTTGTTCTAATACACAGTTAAATATGGTAAATACAGTAACTTGTTCTAATACACAGTTAAATATGGTAAATACAGTAACTTGTTCTAATACACAGTTAAATATGGTAAATACAGTAACTTGTTCTAATACACAGTTAAATATGGTAAATACAGTAACTTGTTCTAATACACAGTTAAATATGGTAAATACAGTAACTTGTTCTAATACACAGTTAAATATGGTAAATACAGTAACTTGTTCTAATACACAGTTAAATATGGTAAATACAGTAACTTGTTCTAATACACAGTTAAATATGGTAAATACAGTAACTTGTTCTAATACACAGTTAAATATGGTAAATACAGTAACTTGTTCTAATACACAGTTAAATATGGTAAATACAGTAACTTGTTCTAATACACAGTTAAATATGGTAAATACAGTAACTTGTTCTAATACACAGTTAAATATGGTAAATACAGTAACTTGTTCTAATACACAGTTAAATATGGTAAATACAGTAACTTGTTCTAATACACAGTTAAATATGGTAAATACAGTAACTTGTTCTAATACACAGTTAAATATGGTAAATACAGTAACTTGTTCTAATACACAGTTAAATATGGTAAATACAGTAACTTGTTCTAATACACAGTTAAATATGGTAAATACAGTAACTTGTTCTAATACACAGTTAAATATGGTAAATACAGTAACTTGTTCTAATACACAGTTAAATATGGTAAATACAGTAACTTGTTCTAATACACAGTTAAATATGGTAAATACAGTAACTTGTTCTAATACACAGTTAAATATGGTAAATACAGTAACTTGTTCTAATACACAGTTAAATATGGTAAATACAGTAACTTGTTCTAATACACAGTTAAATATGGTAAATACAGTAACTTGTTCTAATACACAGTTAAATATGGTAAATACAGTAACTTGTTCTAATACACAGTTAAATATGGTAAATACAGTAACTTGTTCTAATACACAGTTAAATATGGTAAATACATAACTTGTTCTAATACACAGTTAAATATGGTAAATACAGTAACTTGTTCTAATACACAGTTAAATATGGTAAATACAGTAACTTGTTCTAATACACAGTTAAATATGGTAAATACAGTAACTTGTTCTAATACACAGTTAAATATGGTAAATACAGTAACTTGTTCTAATACACAGTTAAATATGGTAAATACAGTAACTTGTTCTAATACACAGTTAAATATGGTAAATACAGTAACTTGTTCTAATACACAGTTAAATTGGTAAATACAGTTAATACACAGTTAAATATGGTAAATACAGTAACTTGTTCTAATACACAGTTAAATATGGTAAATACAGTAACTTGTTCTAATACACAGTTAAATATGGTAAATACAGTAACTTGTTCTAATACACAGTTAAATATGGTAAATACAGTAACTTGTTCTAATACACAGTTAAATATGGTAAATACAGTAACTTGTTCTAATACACAGTTAAATATGGTAAATACAGTAACTTGTTCTAATACACAGTTAAATATGGTAAATACAGTAACTTGTTCAGTTAAATATGGTAAATAATAATACACAGTTAAATATGGTAAATACAGTAACTTGTTCTAATACACAGTTAAATATGGTAAATACAGTAACTTGTTCTAATACACAGTTAAATATGGTAAATACAGTAACTTGTTCTAATACACAGTTAAATATGGTAAATACAGTAACTTGTTCTAATACACAGTTAAATATGGTAAATACAGTAACTTGTTCTAATACACAGTTAAATATGGTAAATACAGTAACTTGTTCTAATACACAGTTAAATATGGTAAATACAGTAACTTGTTCTAATACACAGTTAAATATGGTAAATACAGTAACTTGTTCTAATACACAGTTAAATATGGTAAATACAGTAACTTGTTCTAATACACAGTTAAATATGGTAAATACAGTAACTTGTTCTAATACACAGTTAAATATGGTAAATACAGTAACTTGTTCTAATACACAGTTAAATATGGTAAATACAGTAACTTGTTCTAATACACAGTTAAATATGGTAAATACAGTAACTTGTTCTAATACACAGTTAAATATGGTAAATACAGTAACTTGTTCTAATACACAGTTAAATATGGTAAATACAGTAACTTGTTCTAATACACAGTTAAATATGGTAAATACAGTAACTTGTTCTAATACACAGTTAAATATGGTAAATACAGTAACTTGTTCTAATACACAGTTAAATATGGTAAATACAGTAAGTAACTTGTTCTAATACACAGTTAAATATGGTAAATACAGTAACTTGTTCTAATACACAGTTAAATATGGTAAATACAGTAACTTGTTCTAATACACAGTTAAATATGGTAAATACAGTAACTTGTTCTAATACACAGTTAAATATGGTAAATACAGTAACTTGTTCTAATACACAGTTAAATATGGTAAATACAGTAACTTGTTCTAATACACAGTTAAATATGGTAAATACAGTAACTTGTTCTAATACACAGTTAAATATGGTAAATACAGTAACTTGTTCTAATACACAGTTAAATATGGTAAATACAGTAACTTGTTCTAATACACAGTTAAATATGGTAAATACAGTAACTTGTTCTAATAGTTAAATGTAAATACAGTAACTTGTTCTAATACACAGTTAAATATGGTAAATACAGTAACTTGTTCTAATACACAGTTAAATATGGTAAATACAGTAACTTGTTCTAATACACAGTTAAATATGGTAAATACAGTAACTTGTTCTAATACACAGTTAAATATGGTAAATACAGTAACTTGTTCTAATACACAGTTAAATATGGTAAATACAGTAACTTGTTCTAATACACAGTTAAATATGGTAAATACAGTAACTTGTTCTAATACACAGTTAAATATGGTAAATACAGTAACTTGTTCTAATACACAGTTAAATATGGTAAATACAGTAACTTGTTCTAATACACAGTTAAATATGGTAAATACAGTAACTTGTTCTAATACACAGTTAAATATGGTAAATACAGTAACTTGTTCTAATACACAGTTAAATATGGTAAATACAGTAACTTGTTCTAATACACAGTTAAATATGGTAAATACAGTAACTTGTTCTAATACACAGTTAAATATGGTAAATACAGTAACTTGTTCTAATACACAGTTAAATATGGTAAATACAGTAACTTGTTCTAATACACAGTTAAATATGGTAAATACAGTAACTTGTTCTAATACACAGTTAAATATGGTAAATACAGTAACTTGTTCTAATACACAGTTAAATATGGTAAATACAGTAACTTGTTCTAATACACAGTTAAATATGGTAAATACAGTAACTTGTTCTAATACACAGTTAAATATGGTAAATACAGTAACTTGTTCTAATACACAGTTAAATATGGTAAATACAGTAACTTGTTCTAATACACAGTTAAATATGGTAAATACACAGTTAAATATGGTAAATACAGTAACTTGTTCTAATACACAGTTAAATATGGTAAATACAGTAACTTGTTCTAATACACAGTTAAATATGGTAAATACAGTAACTTGTTCTAATACATAGTTAAATATGGTAAATACAGTAACTTGTTCTAATACACAGTTAAATATGGTAAATACAGTAACTTGTTCTAATACACAGTTAAATATGGTAAATACAGTAACTTGTTCTAATACACAGTTAAATATGGTAAATACAGTAACTTGTTCTAATACACAGTTAAATGTGGTAAATACAGTAACTTGTTCTAATACACAGTTAAATATGGTAAATACAGTAACTTGTTCTAATACACAGTTAAATATGGTAAATACAGTAACTTGTTCTAATACACAGTTAAATATGGTAAATACAGTAACTTGTTCTAATACACAGTTAAATATGGTAAATACAGTAACTTGTTCTAATACACAGTTAAATATGGTAAATACAGTAACTTGTTCTAATACACAGTTAAATATGGTAAATACAGTAACTTGTTCTAATACACAGTTAAATATGGTAAATACAGTAACTTGTTCTAATACACAGTTAAATATGGTAAATACAGTAACTTGTTCTAATACACAGTTAAATATGGTAAATACAGTAACTTGTTCTAATACACAGTTAAATATGGTAAATACAGTAACTTGTTCTAATACACAGTTAAATATGGTAAATACAGTAACTTGTTCTAATACACAGTTAAATATGGTAAATACAGTAACTTGTTCTAATACACAGTTAAATATGGTAAATACAGTAACTTGTTCTAATACACAGTTAAATATGGTAAATACAGTAACTTGTTCTAATACACAGTTAAATATGGTAAATACAGTAACTTGTTCTAATACACAGTTAAATATGGTAAATACAGTAACTTGTTCTAATACACAGTTAAATATGGTAAATACAGTAACTTGTTCTAATACACAGTTAAATATGGTAAAAATACAGTAACAGTTTGTTCTGTTCTAATACACAGTTAAATATGGTAAATACAGTAACTTGTTCTAATACACAGTTAAATATGGTAAATACAGTAACTTGTTCTAATACACAGTTAAATATGGTAAATACAGTAACTTGTTCTAATACACAGTTAAATATGGTAAATACAGTAACTTGTTCTAATACACAGTTAAATATGGTAAATACAGTAACTTGTTCTAATACACAGTTAAATATGGTAAATACAGTAACTTGTTCTAATACACAGTTAAATATGGTAAATACAGTAACTTGTTCTAATACACAGTTAAATATGGTAAATACAGTAACTTGTTCTAATACACAGTTAAATATGGTAAATACAGTAACTTGTTCTAATACAGTTAAATATGGTAAATACAGTAACTTGTTCTAATACACAGTTAAATATGGTAAATACAGTAACTTGTTCTAATACACAGTTAAATATGGTAAATACAGTAACTTGTTCTAATACACAGTTAAATATGGTAAATACAGTAACTTGTTCTAATACACAGTTAAATATGGTAAATACAGTAACTTGTTCTAATACACAGTTAAATATGGTAAATACAGTAACTTGTTCTAATACACAGTTAAATATGGTAAATACAGTAACTTGTTCTAATACACAGTTAAATATGGTAAATACAGTAACTTGTTCTAATACACAGTTAAATATGGTAAATACAGTAACTTGTTCTAATACACAGTTAAATATGGTAAATACAGTAACTTGTTCTAATACACAGTTAAATATGGTAAATACAGTAACTTGTTCTAATACACAGTTAAATATGGTAAATACAGTAACTTGTTCTAATACACAGTTAAATATGGTAAATACAGTAACTTGTTCTAATACACAGTTAAATATGGTAAATACAGTAACTTGTTCTAATACACAGTTAAATATGGTAAATACAGTAACTTGTTCTAATACACAGTTAAATATGGTAAATACAGTAACTTGTTCTAATACACAGTTAAATATGGTAAATACAGTAACTTGTTCTAATACACAGTTAAATATGGTAAATACAGTAACTTGTTCTAATACACAGTTAAATATGGTAAATACAGTAACTTGTTCTAATACACAGTTAAATATGGTAAATACAGTAACTTGTTCTAATACACAGTTAAATATGGTAAATACAGTAACTTGTTCTAATACACAGTTAAATATGGTAAATACAGTAACTTGTTCTAATACACAGTTAAATATGGTAAATACAGTAACTTGTTCTAATACACAGTTAAATATGGTAAATACAGTAACTTGTTCTAATACACAGTTAAATATGGTAAATACAGTAACTTGTTCTAATACACAGTTAAATATGGTAAATACAGTAACTTGTTCTAATACACAGTTAAATATGGTAAATACAGTAACTTGTTCTAATACACAGTTAAATATGGTAAATACAGTAACTTGTTCTAATACACATAAATATGGTAAATACAGTAATACACAAATATGGTAAATACAGTAACTTGTTCTAATACACAGTTAAATATGGTAAATACAGTAACTTGTTCTAATACACAGTTAAATATGGTAAATACAGTAACTTGTTCTAATACACAGTTAAATATGGTAAATACAGTAACTTGTTCTAATACACAGTTAAATATGGTAAATACAGTAACTTGTTCTAATACACAGTTAAATATGGTAAATACAGTAACTTGTTCTAATACACAGTTAAATATGGTAAATACAGTAACTTGTTCTAATACACAGTTAAATATGGTAAATACAGTAACTTGTTCTAATACACAGTTAAATATGGTAAATACAGTAACTTGTTCTAATACACAGTTAAATATGGTAAATACAGTAACTTGTTCTAATACACAGTTAAATATGGTAAATACAGTAACTTGTTCTAATACACAGTTAAATATGGTAAATACAGTAACTTGTTCTAATACACAGTTAAATATGGTAAATACAGTAACTTGTTCTAATACACAGTTAAATATGGTAAATACAGTAACTTGTTCTAATACACAGTTAAATATGGTAAATACAGTAACTTGTTCTAATACACAGTTAAATATGGTAAATACAGTAACTTGTTCTAATACACAGTTAAATATGGTAAATACAGTAACTTGTTCTAATACACAGTTAAATATGGTAAATACAGTAACTTGTTCTAATACACAGTTAAATATGGTAAATACAGTAACTTGTTCTAATACACAGTTAAATATGGTAAATACAGTAACTTGTTCTAATACACAGTTAAATATGGTAAATACAGTAACTTGTTCTAATACACAGTTAAATATGGTAAATACAGTAACTTGTTCTAATACACAGTTAAATATGGTAAATACAGTAACTTGTTCTAATACACAGTTAAATATGGTAAATACAGTAACTTGTTCTAATACACAGTTAAATATGGTAAATACAGTAACTTGTTCTAATACACAGTTAAATATGGTAAATACAGTAACTTGTTCTAATACACAGTTAAATATGGTAAATACAGTAACTTGTTCTAATACACAGTTAAATATGGTAAATACAGTAACTTGTTCTAATACACAGTTAAATATGGTAAATACAGTAACTTGTTCTAATACACAGTTAAATATGGTAAATACAGTAACTTGTTCTAATACACAGTTAAATATGGTAAATACAGTAACTTGTTCTAATACACAGTTAAATATGGTAAATACAGTAATACACAGTTAAATATGGTAAATACAGTAATACACAGTTAAATATGGTAAATACAGTAACTTGTTCTAATACACAGTTAAATATGGTAAATACAGTAACTTGTTCTAATACACAGTTAAATATGGTAAATACAGTAACTTGTTCTAATACACAGTTAAATATGGTAAATACAGTAACTTGTTCTAATACACAGTTAAATATGTTAAATACAGTAACTTGTTCTAATACACAGTTAAATATGGTAAATACAGTAACTTGTTCTAATACACAGTTAAATATGGTAAATACAGTAACTTGTTCTAATACACAGTTAAATATGGTAAATACAGTAACTTGTTCTAATACACAGTTAAATATGGTAAATACAGTAACTTGTTCTAATACACAGTTAAATATGGTAAATACAGTAACTTGTTCTAATACACAGTTAAATATGGTAAATACAGTAAGTAACAGTTAAATTGGTAAATACAGTAAATACACAGTTAAATATGGTAAATACAGTAACTTGTTCTAATACACAGTTAAATATGGTAAATACAGTAACTTGTTCTAATACACAGTTAAATATGGTAAATACAGTAACTTGTTCTAATACACAGTTAAATATGGTAAATACAGTAACTTGTTCTAATAACAGTTAAATTGGTTAACTTGTTCTAATACACAGTTAAATATGGTAAATACAGTAACTTGTTCTAATACACAGTTAAATATGGTAAATACAGTAACTTGTTCTAATACACAGTTAAATATGGTAAATACAGTAACTTGTTCTAATACACAGTTAAATATGGTAAATACAGTAACTTGTTCTAATACACAGTTAAATATGGTAAATACAGTAACTTGTTCTAATACACAGTTAAATATGGTAAATACAGTAACTTGTTCTAATACACAGTTAAATATGGTAAATACAGTAACTTGTTCTAATACACAGTTAAATATGGTAAATACAGTAACTTGTTCTAATACACAGTTAAATATGGTAAATACAGTAACTTGTTCTAATACACAGTTAAATATGGTAAATACAGTAACTTGTTCTAATACACAGTTAAATATGGTAAATACAGTAACTTGTTCTAATACACAGTTAAATATGGTAAATACAGTAACTTGTTCTAATACACAGTTAAATATGGTAAATACAGTAACTTGTTCTAATACACAGTTAAATATGGTAAATACAGTAACTTGTTCTAATACACAGTTAAATATGGTAAATACAGTAACTTGTTCTAATACACAGTTAAATATGGTAAATACAGTAACTTGTTCTAATACACAGTTAAATATGGTAAATACAGTAACTTGTTCTAATACACAGTTAAATATGGTAAATACAGTAACTTGTTCTAATACACAGTTAAATATGGTAAATACAGTAACTTGTTCTAATACACAGTTAAATATGGTAAATACAGTAACTTGTTCTAATACACAGTTAAATATGGTAAATACAGTAACTTGTTCTAATACACAGTTAAATATGGTAAATACAGTAACTTGTTCTAATACACAGTTAAATATGGTAAATACAGTAACTTGTTCTAATACACAGTTAAATATGGTAAATACAGTAACTTGTTCTAATACACAGTTAAATATGGTAAATACAGTAACTTGTTCTAATACACAGTTAAATATGGTAAATACAGTAACTTGTTCTAATACACAGTTAAATATGGTAAATACAGTAACTTGTTCTAATACACAGTTAAATATGGTAAATACAGTAACTTGTTCTAATACACAGTTAAATATGGTAAATACAGTAACTTGTTATGGTAAATACAGTAATACACAGTTAAATATGGTAAATACAGTACACAGTTAAATATGGTAAATACAGTAACTTGTTCTAATACACAGTTAAATATGGTAAATACAGTAACTTGTTCTAATACACAGTTAAATATGGTAAATACAGTAACTTGTTCTAATACACAGTTAAATATGGTAAATACAGTAACTTGTTCTAATACACAGTTAAATATGGTAAATACAGTAACTTGTTCTAATACACAGTTAAATATGGTAAATACAGTAACTTGTTCTAATACACAGTTAAATATGGTAAATACAGTAACTTGTTCTAATACACAGTTAAATATGGTAAATACAGTAACTTGTTCTAATACACAGTTAAATATGGTAAATACAGTAACTTGTTCTAATACACAGTTAAATATGGTAAATACAGTAACTTGTTCTAATACACAGTTAAATATGGTAAATACAGTAACTTGTTCTAATACACAGTTAAATATGGTAAATACAGTAACTTGTTCTAATACACAGTTAAATATGGTAAATACAGTAACTTGTTCTAATACACAGTTAAATATGGTAAATACAGTAACTTGTTCTAATACACAGTTAAATATGGTAAATACAGTAACTTGTTCTAATACACAGTTAAATATGGTAAATACAGTAACTTGTTCTAATACACAGTTAAATATGGTAAATACAGTAACTTGTTCTAATACACAGTTAAATATGGTAAATACAGTAACTTGTTCTAATACACAGTTAAATATGGTAAATACAGTAACTTGTTCTAATACACAGTTAAATATGGTAAATACAGTAACTTGTTCTAATACACAGTTAAATATGGTAAATACAGTAACTTGTTCTAATACACAGTTAAATATGGTAAATACAGTAACTTGTTCTAATACACAGTTAAATATGGTAAATACAGTAACTTGTTCTAATACACAGTTAAATATGGTAAATACAGTAACTTGTTCTAATACACAGTTAAATATGGTAAATACAGTAACTTGTTCTAATACACAGTTAAATATGGTAAATACAGTAACTTGTTCTAATACACAGTTAAATATGGTAAATACAGTAACTTGTTCTAATACACAGTTAAATATGGTAAATACAGTAACTTGTTCTAATACACAGTTAAATATGGTAAATACAGTAACTTGTTCTAATACACAGTTAAATATGGTAAATACAGTAACTTGTTCTAATACACAGTTAAATATGGTAAATACAGTAACTTGTTCTAATACACAGTTAAATATGGTAAATACAGTAACTTGTTCTAATACACAGTTAAATATGGTAAATACAGTAACTTGTTCTAATACACAGTTAAATATGGTAAATACAGTAACTTGTTCTAATACACAGTTAAATATGGTAAATACAGTAACTTGTTCTAATACACAGTTAAATATGGTAAATACAGTAACTTGTTCTAATACACAGTTAAATATGGTAAATACAGTAACTTGTTCTAATACACAGTTAAATATGGTAAATACAGTAACTTGTTCTAATACACAGTTAAATATGGTAAATACAGTAACTTGTTCTAATACACAGTTAAATATGGTAAATACAGTAACTTGTTCTAATACACAGTTAAATATGGTAAATACAGTAACTTGTTCTAATACACAGTTAAATATGGTAAATACAGTAACTTGTTCTAATACACAGTTAAATGTGGTAAATACAGTAACTTGTTCTAATACACAGTTAAATATGGTAAATACAGTAACTTGTTCTAATACACAGTTAAATATGGTAAATACAGTAACTTGTTCTAATACACAGTTAAATATGGTAAATACAGTAACTTGTTCTAATACACAGTTAAATATGGTAAATACAGTAACTTGTTCTAATACACAGTTAAATATGGTAAATACAGTAACTTGTTCTAATACACAGTTAAATATGGTAAATACAGTAACTTGTTCTAATACACAGTTAAATATGGTAAATACAGTAACTTGTTCTAATACACAGTTAAATATGGTAAATACAGTAACTTGTTCTAATACACAGTTAAATATGGTAAATACAGTAACTTGTTCTAATACACAGTTAAATATGGTAAATACAGTAACAGTAACTTGTTCTAATACACAGTTAAATATGGTAAATACAGTAACTTGTTCTAATACACAGTTAAATATGGTAAATACAGTAACTTGTTCTAATACACAGTTAAATATGGTAAATACAGTAACTTGTTCTAATACACAGTTAAATATGGTAAATACAGTAACTTGTTCTAATACACAGTTAAATATGGTAAATACAGTAACTTGTTCTAATACACAGTTAAATATGGTAAATACAGTAACTTGTTCTAATACACAGTTAAATATGGTAAATACAGTAACTTGTTCTAATACACAGTTAAATATGGTAAATACAGTAACTTGTTCTAATACACAGTTAAATATGGTAAATACAGTAACTTGTTCTAATACACAGTTAAATATGGTAAATACAGTAACTTGTTCTAATACACAGTTAAATATGGTAAATACAGTAACTTGTTCTAATACACAGTTAAATATGGTAAATACAGTAACTTGTTCTAATACACAGTTAAATATGGTAAATACAGTAACTTGTTCTAATACACAGTTAAATATGGTAAATACAGTAACTTGTTCTAATACACAGTTAAATATGGTAAATACAGTAACTTGTTCTAATACACAGTTAAATATGGTAAATACAGTAACTTGTTCTAATACACAGTTAAATATGGTAAATACAGTAACTTGTTCTAATACACAGTTAAATATGGTAAATACAGTAACTTGTTCTAATACACAGTTAAATATGGTAAATACAGTAACTTGTTCTAATACACAGTTAAATATGGTAAATACAGTAACTTGTTCTAATACACAGTTAAATATGGTAAATACAGTAACTTGTTCTAATACACAGTTAAATATGGTAAATACAGTAACTTGTTCTAATACACAGTTAAATATGGTAAATACAGTAACTTGTTCTAATACACAGTTAAATATGGTAAATACAGTAACTTGTTCTAATACACAGTTAAATATGGTAAATACAGTAACTTGTTCTAATACACAGTTAAATATGGTAAATACAGTAACTTGTTCTAATACACAGTTAAATATGGTAAATACAGTAACTTGTTCTAATACACAGTTAAATATGGTAAATACAGTAACTTGTTCTAATACACAGTTAAATATGGTAAATACAGTAACTTGTTCTAATACACAGTTAAATATGGTAAATACAGTAACTTGTTCTAATACACAGTTAAATATGGTAAATACAGTAACTTGTTCTAATACACAGTTAAATATGGTAAATACAGTAACTTGTTCTAATACACAGTTAAATATGGTAAATACAGTAACTTGTTCTAATACACAGTTAAATATGGTAAATACAGTAACTTGTTCTAATACACAGTTAAATATGGTAAATACAGTAAAATACACAGTTAAATATGGTAAATACAGTAACTTGTTCTAATACACAGTTAAATATGGTAAATACAGTAACTTGTTCTAATACACAGTTAAATGTGGTAAATACAGTAACTTGTTCTAATACACAGTTAAATATGGTAAATACAGTAACTTGTTCTAATACACAGTTAAATATGGTAAATACAGTAACTTGTTCTAATACACAGTTAAATATGGTAAATACAGTAACTTGTTCTAATACACAGTTAAATATGGTAAATACAGTAACTTGTTCTAATACACAGTTAAATATGGTAAATACAGTAACTTGTTCTAATACACAGTTAAATATGGTAAATACAGTAACTTGTTCTAATACACAGTTAAATATGGTAAATACAGTAACTTGTTCTAATACACAGTTAAATATGGTAAATACAGTAACTTGTTCTAATACACAGTTAAATATGGTAAATACAGTAACTTGTTCTAATACACAGTTAAATATGGTAAATACAGTAACTTGTTCTAATACACAGTTAAATATGGTAAATACAGTAACTTGTTCTAATACACAGTTAAATATGGTAAATACAGTAACTTGTTCTAATACACAGTTAAATATGGTAAATACAGTAACTAACTTTCTAATACACAGTTAAATATGGTAAATACAGTAACTTGTTCTAATACACAGTTAAATATGGTAAATACAGTAACTTGTTCTAATACACAGTTAAATATGGTAAATACAGTAACTTGTTCTAATACACAGTTAAATATGGTAAATACAGTAACTTGTTCTAATACACAGTTAAATGTGGTAAATACAGTAACTTGTTCTAATACACAGTTAAATATGGTAAATACAGTAACTTGTTCTAATACACAGTTAAATATGGTAAATACAGTAACTTGTTCTAATACACAGTTAAATATGGTAAATACAGTAACTTGTTCTAATACACAGTTAAATATGGTAAATACAGTAACTTGTTCTAATACACAGTTAAATATGGTAAATACAGTAACTTGTTCTAATACACAGTTAAATATGGTAAATACAGTAACTTGTTCTAATACACAGTTAAATATGGTAAATACAGTAACTTGTTCTAATACACAGTTAAATATGGTAAATACAGTAACTTGTTCTAATACACAGTTAAATGTGGTAAATACAGTAACTTGTTCTAATACACAGTTAAATATGGTAAATACAGTAACTTGATCTAATACACAGTTAAATGTGGTAAATACAGTAACTTGTTCTAATACACAGTTAAATGTGGTAAATACAGTAACTTGTTCTAATACACAGTTAAATGTGGTAAATACAGTAACTTGTTCTAATACACAGTTAAATATGGTAAATACAGTAACTTGTTCTAATACACAGTTAAATATGGTAAATACAGTAACTTGTTCTAATACACAGTTAAATATGGTAAATACAGTAACTTGTTCAAATACACAGTTAAATAGCAGTTTGAAACAACCTTAGGCCACACGTGATGAAAAATTCAATATCGGTCATACAGTGAAAGAAACAAATTCAAAGTGAGTCAAATCAGTACTTTTCCTTCTTCTTTTTTCCTTCCATGTTTTCCAACAAATGCAGAAACTTTTGAAACGTCGTATTTGCATTACACGACATCATAACTTCCACATTGTTTCATTTGTTTATAAACAACAAAATAACCCAGGAAATGCGTTTACTGGGACGTTTATATCATTTATCATTTATATTAAGCTTTTTTTTTTAAAATTGAGAATTTATTGAGTAGAATTAAAAAGGATAAAAAACCTCGTCTCCTGGAGTGGGGTCGAACTTACTATGGTTCGTAAATTACACTACGACCTTGACCCGAAGGAGATGCTTCAGGTTATACACTAATCTACGTATTTTATCAGCTGTACGACGTAGTTTTGTTTGGAAAGAAAGCTGAAAATCGGCATTTTGTTTGTTTTGAATGTTCGCGTTTGGTGTGAAGGGGATTCGAACCCGCGATCCTCAGATTACGAGTCGACCGCCCTAACCACCTGGCCTTGACAGGCCAAAAATTAGCTTTTACCGAAAACGGAGACAGTGGCAGCCACGCACGAAATATATTATATTATTGTCTAGTCTACAGTCTAAACGATAACACCCCAAACCAGGTGGCGCTGTATTTAATGTGCGTGAAATAAGAAGTGATATATATTTAAAGAAATATTGCCAATGTTATTAAACATAAAGTTATTTGTCAAAATCCCAGCGACGTCAATTAAAGCATCAAACACACAAGCTTGAAGGAACAACTGATTCAACTTTATAATGCACTGTTACTTTTATTACCATTACTACGAGCAGTAAAAGCATTATTGTTACTGTTGGATGTGCAACAACGTTCAAACATTCGGTGGAACAGTGGTAAGTTTACAGACTTACAACGCTAACATCCGCTAACATTCACTGTGGAAGATAAAGCGGATAGTTCTATGTGGCTTTGATCTAAACAAAACTCATCTTCATCCAGTGGAATCCAATACACAATATTTATGCAGTATTACAAGATACGTGAAGGTATTCAGGTTATTCTAATACACAGTTTCAACATGTAGGCTGACAGCTATTGTAGCTAAAACGGTATTGCTATAAAACCTAAATGTTTTGAAATAGAAAATGACACCCAAGTAAGTTCATCTGAAGGATGGATAACTGATGCCAACTATTGTGATATACTCCAATAACGGACGGTTCACTAAGCCTAATTGAACGAAGAATGTTTGACTTAAGACATGGGATGACTGTTTTGAATACTGACGTTTCAGAAGCTCTTCTGTAGACAGAGAATGCCTGACTTCAATATGGAAGGCATATTCTGATAACGATATCTCAGAAACTTAAATATTGTAGTTGTAGTAGGCCTACTCTGATAACTACTTCTGAGTAACTTCAACTTGAAAGATTGTGGACTTTAGCTGTAGTAGGCTTACTCTGATAAAAACTTCTGAATAACTTCAACTTAAAAGATTGTGGACTTAAGTTGTAGTAGGTCTACTCTGATAACGACTTCTGAGTAACTTCAACTGAAAAGATTGTGGACTTCAGTTATAGAAGACTTATTCTGATAGCGAACGAATCAACAAGTTCGACTGAATGGAAAATATTGAGATACACCAATAGGAAGGCTACTCTGATAATGTACAGTCACAAGTTTAACTGAAGATAGAATCTCAGAGTTCAGCTATGAGAAACGTACTCTAATAACGGAAGGACACAAGCTAACAGAAAAGAGAACCTCTTAAGTTCAGCTTAAATATAGTTATCTTATTGTCAACAACAAGAATCACAAAAAAGTTTCATTTTCATGTAGTTACAAAAAAAAAAAAAACCAAATAGGAATCCTCGATAGCCAGGGCTTTAATGAGAGCTCAAATCGGTCAAGAGATGTAACTATGAGCTAAACGTTTGTACTTGAATTAAAGAAAGAAAAACGCGTAAGTGCCATTCTATTACCTACTATGCCACGACTATAAAAAGAGAGAAAACTGATTTGCTTCATATTTCCCGATTTCTAAGTGGAGACGTATTGTTTGTAATCTCGCGACTTTTAAGGCTCCACTCTTTACAATTGGTGTCAACGTATGTAGTAGTTGCAAACCAGCCCTTTTCTCTTAAACAATAGCATTGGAACGGTCGCAGATGTTTGTCTTTCTTTATATGAAGTACCACAATTGTTATCTCAGGATAATATTTTCATAATATGCTTCCACTAAAATACGTAGCTAAACAATATTTTTGTAATCTGAGGGTCGCGGGTTCGCATCCCCTTCACGCCAAACATGCTCGCCCTTTCAGCCGTAAGGTCGTTATAATGTGACGGTCAATCCCACTATTCGTTGATAAAAGAGTAGCCCAAGAGTTGGCGGTGGGTGGTGATGACTAGCTGCCTTCCCTCTAGTCTTACACTGTTAATTTAGGGACGGCTAGCACAGATAGCCCTCGAGTAGCTTTGTGCGAAATTTAAAAAAAAAAACAAAAAACAATTCAAATAACTGAAAATTTTAATTAGTAGTTAATTAAATGTTAATATGTATTAAATTTATCATATCTGCCAACAAGATTGATACAAACAATTTCCTTTTTTAACACAAATATATCTTAACAAACAAATAATACAATTTATAATAACGATTACTACAAACAGTTATTACAAATGATGGTTTATATACAACAGTTTTACAAACATATAAACAATGCTGGTCCTCATATCCGGTCTAGAACTGGATATTGTATGGACGATGCAGGTCCACGACGAGCAAATTAATTCTGAGCTGCTGTTGTCACACGTCGCGCTAGATAGCTTGGTTGGCCTTGAAGGAGCTGACTTTTTCCGGCGAAAATATTTAATGTCCTCATAGAAATACCAACGCTTGAAGTAATTCATTGAAGTTAAACGGATTTTAATGTTCTAAATCTATAATCGTTCGTGGTCCATTGCTGCATTTTTCTGATTAATAAGCGTTAATCATAATTATATTTTCCGAAGCCTCCAGCACACTGACTGCTTCATGTACCAATCACGCGAGTTCTCAGAAATTTCAACAATGCTCGAAAATGCGCAGGACTTTCGCAATACACAGTCAAGAATATAACGTCACAAGCAAAACTATATATGTACCACAATACATGGACATTGCCCTGAAAAGGATCGGAGTAATATTCAGTTCACTCTGACCCAAAAATCAAGTAACTATCACTATCGAATACTGCAAGACCACGTAAGTACGGGGAGGAAGAAGACGTGAAAGAGAACTTGACCCTCCAGGGTACGAACATAGAATACCCAAACACCGAAGCGAACGTCACATGCAAAAAACAAAACTGTACTGAAATAAAGGTAGGTTGTTGTTTGGAATTTCGCACAAAGCTACTCGAGGGCTATCTGTGCTAGCCGTCCCTAATTTAGCAGTGTAAGACTAGAGGGAAGGCAGCTAGTCATCACCACCCACCGCCAACTCTTGGGCTACTCTTTTACCAACGAATAGTGGGATTGACCGTCACATTATAACGCCCCACGGCTGGGAGGGCGAGCATGTTTGGCGCGACTCGGGCGCGAACCCGCAACCCTCAGATTACGAAGCGCACGCCTTAACGCGCTAGGCCATGCCAGGCCATAAAGGTAGGTATTAAATGAAATATACAACGGTAAATACTGCTAGCAGTAATAAGAAACATAATATAAATGGTGTTGTCCGTAATAGCTAGGTGAATGAATCAAAATATATTTCAACATTTTACATTAAAGCGTACTGATCTAGAGATAGTACCTTGAGTTCGTCTTGAGAGAAAACGAATACACAATTCTCTCTCTAAGAGGCTTAATCTTCTTAAATTAAAAGCATATTAATGAAGGACATCAGCTATTTTCAGTGCTTACTTGAATACCTCGTTACATATAAGTTTCTTAGTAAGTTAAAAGTACGCTTTATATCAACGGCCATTTTTATACTGCCGTTTAGTAAAAGGAAATTATGAACAACTGCTTATGATACTTAAATTTTCCTTTTGCAATCAGGCAAACTTACGTTAAATGTTATTGAATATCATTATATATATATATATAAAAGAACGGATATCGTCTTATTAGGAAGCAAAGATAACGAAAAGGGAAAACAAATACGCAAGCAATATTTGTGATAAAAACCTGAAACATGTTTTTGAAATCTTTAAATGCTAAATGTAGGTCTTGGTTTAGGCTTAGAAGTGAGGACTTTTTTTAGTTTTAGTGTCGACAAACATGTGTATTTAAATCTCTACCTCTTTAACTCTTTATAGAATTGAAACGTAAATATTAATTTCGAGTTACATTCGAACACTGTATGCTTAGCCTACTGGTATCTTTATATGTTAGCGAAACGACACTAAGATATTATGTAACTAGCTGGAGTACTTCTACCCTGGACGGAAGTTACATAAATTTATGATCAATGAAAGGTTATCTTGGGACATGGAAAATATGCTTTCCTTGTATGTAATTCTACAACAAACGCAAAAATACCCATGAGAATCGCAAAACACGATGTGAAACACATTTACATGTACCCAACACATTTTCATGTTAAATTTGGTGACGATCTATTAACAAGGAGTGAAGTAGTGGTAAAAACCGCAAAAAGGAGAATTGAAAATTTATATGTGATGAACCTTAATATCACTGTTGGCGAAGTAGTTACACAGACATACAGCAGAAATTAGACAGTACTGTTATATTTATATAGATAAGTAGTTACATGGACATACAACAGGCATTACTGTTATATTTATATAGATAAGTAGTTACATGGACATACAACAGGCATTACTGTTATATTTATATAGATAAGTAGTTACATGGACATACAACAGGCATTACTGTTATATTTATATAGATAAGTATTTACATGAACATACAACAGGCATTACTGTTATATTTATATAGATAAGTAGTGACACGGACATACAGCATTACTGTTATATTTATATAGATAAGTAGTACACGGACAGAAATTAGACAGTACTGTTATATTTATATAGATAAGTAGTTACATTGACATACAACAGGCATTACTGTTATATTTATATAGATAAGTAGTTACATTGACATACAACAGGCATTACTGTTATATTTATATAGATAAGTAGTTACATGGACATACAACAGGCAGTGCTGTTATGTTTATATAGATAAGTCGTTACATGGACATATAACAGACAGTACTTTCGCTTTGCGCGAAATCCAAACCAAACCAAACCTTTCAGATGGAAGTCTAAATTTCTAAAGTATGTGTTGTAATACTGCAGAACATTGCTTTCTAGGAGTGACAGTTAATCCCATTACTCGGTTGGAAAGTCAGACATAACCCTCGTAGTGTTCGGATAATACTAATTGATTGACTTCCGTATGGTCAGTTGTTCTAAATTAGGAAAGGATATGCCTGAACCATAAGAGTTTGTGACCTGCCCGCTTAGTCCACGTATTGTATATGATGCCTCTGTGTTTAAACCTACCAAACAGTAATACTATCTTAGTTATAAGTTTTAATGTATTGTAGATCTATAAAAATAGTGTTCGATCCTATGTTTTAGTGTATTGTAGATCTATAAAAATAGTGTTCGATCCTATGTTTTAGTGTATTGTAGATGTATAAAAATAGTGGTCGATCCTATGTTTTAGTGTATTGTAGATCTGTAAAAATAGTATTCGATCCTATGTTTTAGTGTATTGTAGATCTGTAAAAATAGTGTTCGATCCTATGTTTTAGTGTATTGTAGATCTGTAAAAATAGTGTTCGATCCTATGTTTTAGTGTATTGTAGATCTGTAAAAATAGTATTCGATCCTATGTTTTAGTGTATTGTAGATCTGTAAAAATAGTGTTCGATCCTATGTTTAAGTGTATTGTACACGTATAAAAATAGTGTTTGTCCTATGTTTTAGTGTATTGTAGATCTATAAAAATAGTGTTCGATCCTATGTTTTAGTTCATTGTAGATATACAAAAATAGTGGTCGATCCTATGTTTTAGTGCATTGTAGATATACAAAAATAGTGTTCGATGCTATGTTCAAGTGTATTGTACATGTATATACATATAAAGCATTCGATAGCTGTAACTATTACAATACTTTTCCTCCCCCTATAAACTCATAGGAAGCCGAAAGACAAAACATAATCACTATCTTTAGGATTAACACATTTAATGGTTAAAAAAATACCAAATGTTTTAGATGTTTAGCAGATGTAATCAGAGGAGAGGCGTGAAGTTCAATCTTCCTCTATAGCCACGTCAGCAGGCGATGAGTGTCTATTTTAGTATGGAAGGGTACAAGTCATTCGAGAAGTCTAATCCCAAATAAGACCTGCTCTAATTTCCCTTTAGAAAATGGAAAAAGAATGACAGAGAGAGAGAGAGAGAAAAAAAAAAGAAACATTCTCTTCCTGACGTATTGTCTTGATTTATGCATATACAGAAACGGATTGGTTCTTTCACTGGTGGCTTTTTTCAGGAATTTGCATTGTACTCAAACTCGATTTAATTTTGACGAAACTACAAGTGAAAAGACTTTTAAGCAGAAGTAAAGTGAATCGTGTATATAAAAATACTGGAAGATTACTTTCCACCCTTGTTCTGTGATCAGCTCACGTTGTGCCTCGAACAACCACACAATTATTGGAAAGGTTTCAGTTTTGATTTTTACAAGATCCTTTCACTCATTAAAATCCGCATGATTTATAAAGTTTCGGTTTTCAAGGCTTAATATTCATTTTTTAAGGACATATGTGATTTTTCTTTTTAAATACAAGTAGCACAATTGTCCATTTTTATGAAGGGAAGGCGTATTGAATGACACTATTAATTACCACAGTTACGTTTGAGTCGGATGTAGCTAACTTACAATTGATAATATTAGTTAAGGTACTATTGGAGGTGGGCGAGGAATGACCTGGCGTTGCTTAGTGGTTAGCGTACCCAGATGCATTTATGTGGTTCCAATTATGTGGCGTAATCCTTCTGAACACATTACGCACTTTCAAATGTGGCTTCGTTATAAGTGTGACAGTCAATTCAGTCAGGCATCTAGTAATGAAGACTGTGTATCTTGCGTGTGGTTAACTGTTCTACATTAGAGAGGGTTATCCTGAAATATCAGAATATTGATCTGACCGTTTAACACATGTATCGTGTAAGGCGTTTTTCAATTTAACACTTCCCGATAAAAGTACCTTTTCAAATGTGTTTCAACAAATTTTTGAATCTTTAAAGATAAAAAGAAAACAGGAAAAATAGGTTCAATAAGCATTCCCAAGTCGCGAAAATGTCAAATTAGAAACTCTTTACCCCAAAAAATTTAAATGATGTATAATTAACACACACACACATATATTTAAATTTTAGCGAGAGTTACTCACAGTACTGCATAGAAAAATTAAAAGATTTGTAATTTTTACTTAACTGAAATGTAAAAAACAATGAAATAATATAATTTAAAAAAAAAGTGGTATATATATATATATGTTTAATTTGAATAACATCTTATGTGGTAAGTGAGTTGAACGGTCAAATCAGAGATTTGATGTCCAAGTAGTCTCTTTAATTTAGAACTGGTGACTAAATACAGAGTAACTATTTTGCAACATCTATCGTTTACGCAACTACTCTTAACATAACAACTGAATTCAGTGCCACGCTTATAAAGATCTACACTGAAACTGTGGAGCGTTTTACAGTATGTATCGCGGACTCGAACTTTGGACCTAACAACCTGCAGTATAACGGACAGTCTACTAGGTCATGCTGGAATTTATTTTAAGAGTATTAATGAACAGTGTACATTAAACGAAGGAATTCCGATGGAGTTCGGACTCGATGAGTTTTCTAAAGTCTGCTGATCTCAACTATTCAACCTGGCGTTTCCTGTAGGTGTGAACACTGGACTCGTAACCTAAAGGTCGCGGACTCGAATCTCATTCCTAAACAAGCTAGCCATTGCATGATAAAGTTATTCGCTGATAAAGAGTAGCCTGAACGTTTGCAGTGAGTGATGTTGACTAGTCGCCTTCCCTTTAGTTTGTCATTTCTAAATTAGAGCTGGCGAAAGTCGCCTTCGATTAGCTTTGCGCGAAATTTCAAAAACAAGTAAACAAACTCAGATGTTTATTAACCCAATTATTTGAGGAGCAGTAACTTTATTTGTTTGGTTGGTTTTGGTTTTCACATAAAATTGCACGAGAGCTAACTACGGTAGTTAGCCGTCCCTATTTTGATAGCGCTAGAGAAGATAGCTAGTTATCACCACCCACCGCCAACTCTTGGGCTACTCTTTTACCAACGAATAGTAGAATTGACCTTCACGTTATAACGTACTCACTGCTTAAAAGGCGAGCATATACTATGTAAAGGAAATTTGAACCCGCGACCTTAAGATGGCGAGTCAAGTGTCTTAACCTTTGTTTGTTATGTGGTGCCTAATAGTATATAAAACATCTTAACACAAATATCAACAGGGTTGCAGTCGCTACCTGTTAACTGTTTTTGTAGTCCTCTAGGCATTTTTCATAGAAAATAAGATATTCCACAAACTGATTGGTTTGGTTAGTTCCTCACGCAAAATGTTCTAATGGGCAAAAAAAAAAAAAAAAAAAAAAAAGGTTCGCTGTGTGACCTCTATCCGTAACTAATGGTATAAAAGCAAGCTAGTAACTTGAAGGTTAATTATTTTTAATTGTAATATACAGTATTGTTCGAACGTCTTATATTAGTTAAATATTTAATTTTACTTATCTCATTTGACGAATGCTGACAAACCAAATGTTCCAAACAGTCCGCCAAATTTCAAAATCAACGAATGTTTATATGAGAATGGTGTTCCCAGAAATAAAACACGCAGGAAACTCCTTTGTCAACACATCTATCAAGTTTCCAGCATCTCCAACGTTACGACCGGTGTATCTCCAATTAACTTTTGTGCCCTTGGCTTGATTAAATGATACGCATCTAATGGAGCTTGTTACACTGGAGTTACAGTGTTGGACAGTAATAAATAATCGTTGCTTCCAAACTAATCAAGACTGGTGATAGAGGGTGTCGTTCCAAGAGCAACGGGTGACCCGAATCATCCTTTTTATAATGTGTGACTGACCACAGTATCCACGTCTAATGTTAAATATTATTTAAAGAGCAAGGCATGATAAAGACTTATTGAAAACATGTATTAACTTGTATCTAGCATCGCCTGTTTGGTTTAGATAAAATCTCGAGGATCGAACCTCGGATTTTAGTTTTGTAAGTTCGTACGACTACCGATGGACCTTTTATCTAACAGTGTAGAAGCTTAAACAATTTTATTTTAACTATCCTATGTTAATTTTTTTTACATAAATTGTCAGAGATAGGTTATGATGAACTTTCTAAGTTATCATTGTTTTCAAGGTAACATTTTTCCAAGTATACCTGTGTTCAGTGTAATATTACATTGTTATCACTTGAATACATTATTACAAGTGCAGCTTAGAAGCTTCATCTTTTGAAGTGACATTTAAATGAAGCAAACAGTAACATCATATCAGTAGTCTAATCGAGATCTGTGAAAGCACTGAATAAATTGTCTTTCGATGACATAAACTAATTAATATCAAAATCAAAATGTCAGAACTGGAATTCAGAGGAAAATACCTGACTCCAAGAAACCCTCTAGTTGTTAAGTGGTATGTCTGCGGACTTACAACGCTAAAAACCGGGTTTCGATACCTGTGGTGGGCAGAGCACAGATAGCCCATTGTGTAGGTTTGTGCTTAATTCGAAACAACAATAACAACGGCTCCAAGAAAAAAAATGTAGTTATTGTACAACGCAATTGTAATATAGTGTTTCTCATTTTAGGCTTAGTTTCCAAAGAGTACTTTATTGCTTTGCGCTTACATAAACTGAGCTACTTAGCCAGAGTGAGATTAAAAATGAATGCATTTCTACAGTAATTTTCCCTAACATTGTAATAAATAAGTACAAATAAATGTAATCCCTTCCGTCGGAACGTATAAACAGTATAATTGTTTGGTAAGCCGTTTACAACTGTCTTTTCTCATTCCATACGTTATTTTAACAAGGAAAACTACATTACATTTAAGTAAAGGAAACTAACTGCAATAGATTATTTGCAAAAAATGTTTAAGTTTCGATGTAATGGATGCATTAAGCACAATAGAGTTCTCAGGTTTGCTAAGTAGCCGCGGGGATTTTTTCGCTGAATGGCACCGTTCTTTGTCAGTTTAGTGAGCGCAAGAAACAACAGTTATAAAAACGATCGCTTTTTGACAGTTTGAATTTCTATAAGAAAAGTAAAAACGGTGACGGAGCTGTTGAATTCAATTCAAATCAATTTATTCGACATGATACAGTAAAATCGTGCATGTTTATAATACTGACATGAAAGACGAATATAAACTGAACAACAACAAATACTCAAACATGCTCCTCTCTTTGTACATTTTTTAGGTTTATTTTTCTCAGATTGATCGTTCAGCACATATGAAGACTAACAAATCAATATTGACATCGTTATCAATTGTTAGAAATTACAAAAGAAAAAAGAAAATTTTTCCTATAAAGTACTATTCAGAATAAGCATTTTGATAAAAAAATTAAACAATTAATTGTTCAGGAGATACAGAATGTGACAGGCGGACATTTTATTTGGAATATCGACTATTTTGAAATAATTTACTTGAAAAGAGATGAAAGTTAAGTAAACTGTTCTATTGGACTTTCTATAGGGCCCGGCATAGCCAGGTGGGTTAAGGCGTTCGACTCGTAATCTGAGGGTTGCGGGTTCGAATCGCCATCGCACCAAACATGCTCGCCCTTTCAGGCGTGGGGGCGTTATAATATGACGGTCAATCCCACTATTCATTGTTAAAAGAGTAGCCCAAGAGTTGGCGGTGGGTGGTGATGACTAGCTGCCTTTCCTCTAGTCTTACCATGCTAAATTAGGGACGGCTAGCGCAAATAGCCCTCGTGTAGCTTTGCGTGAAATTCAAAAACAAATAAAAAATACTTTTTATATTACAAGAACATAATATCATAGAATAAAAGAATGGATGAACTTGACCACAGTTGTAAGAAAATGTATCAAACATCCAGGGCAAGATATAATTGCTATTGCTGTGGTTATGCACAAAGCTATACAATTGACTATTTTTGCTGTGCTGACCGTCAATACCAAAGCATGATTTATAGTGTTATATTCCCTTGTACTTCATAATGAGCCAATAGCGCATGGAAATGCAAGCTTAACGTCTATCATTAATATCATATATACTATAGTATTCGTTCCTCTCAATTTGCTTTCTTCTCCATTTGTCCACTTCGTATGCCAAATCACAGTTCTTTAAAATGGCTTTGTTTGTTTTGTTTTTTTGAATTTCGCACAAAGCTACTCGAGGACTATCTGTGCTAGCCATCCCTAATTTACCAATGTAAGACTAGAGGGAAGGCAGCTAGTCATCATCACCCACCACCAACTCTTTGGCTACTCTTTAACCAACAAATAGTGGGATTGACCGTCACATTATAACGCCCCCACGGCTGGGAGGGAGAGCATGTTTGGCGCGACTTGGGCGCGAACCCGCAACCCTCGGATTGCGAAGCGCACGCCTTAAGGCGCTAGGCCATGCCAGGCCCTTAAAAATGGCGTTCATATCTATGTGTTGTCATTACCAGATCTTGTCAGCTGGACTGGATGACGAAAGACGAAAATTCCTCTTAAACGGACTTCCAACGCTAAAATCAGGGGTTCGATTCCTCTCGGTGAACACAGCAGATAGACCGATGTGATTTTTTTTATAAGAAAACGCACGCACTTGGTATTTATCGCATAGGATGCGTATAATTTTTTTTCTTCTATTTCCACATTTTTGCATATTTGAAATCGAAAATCTGATCTGAAATACTATTTCTCATATATTTGATTTGATATGCAAAGTGGACGAATTAAAAAAGTCCGATAGTAATAATAATAGAAAACATCTATATTTACGTACATTTTATCAAAAGGATTTAATCCTATTGGTTTCTTAATGCTCAAAAAGCTTTCGGTATTTAAACCATAACTTACAAAATGAACTTAGATATTAATACGTTTATCGAACATTGTTATTATTTAAATTCTAATATTTAAGGGATTAGGTAGATAAGAAACGATAAAAGAGTCCCTTAAGGAGAATCCTAATGGCTTGATAATGTATATTACTGTGCCATATGTCGAAAAAACAACAACAAATGTTCAGGTTGCTACCCTAAGGAAGATATGAATGACAAAACTACCACTATACTGTAAAATTAAGTAAGATATCACTTAACAATCATTGTACGTCAAACAGTCCAGTTGTAAGAAAGGCTTACAAGCTTCATAATCAGATCACATAGATTTTTATTAATAAATCTCCACAAAAACCTCACTAAAATAACTCTTCCTTCAGGACAGCAGCGACTCCTGCTTAACATTACTTCTCAGAATCCACAGATCACTTCTATTATTCTGACTAATTAATCACCCAGCAAATTATAACGAAAAATACCAAACGGTTGGAAAAATATTAGGCTTAGCCTGGGATTAGTTTTGAAACGGATAGCGTGAATAACGAACAGTGGCGACTTTGCTGTCAGCTTATATAGAAGATATGGCCGAGCATGGCCAGGCGGTTAAGGCACTTGACTCGTAAATCGAGGGTCGCAGGCTCGAATCCCCGTCACACCAAATATGCTCATGGGGGCGTTATAATGTGACGGTCAATCTCACTATTCGTTGATAAAAGTAAAGCCTAAGAGTTGGCGGTGAGTGGTAATTGACTAGCTGCTTTGCCTCTAGTCTTACACTTCTAAATTAGGGACGGCTAGCGCAGATAACCCTCGTGTAGCTTTGCGTGAAATTCAAAAAACCAAACCATATAGAAGATATAATCGAATTCTCTAACATGTTATCAGTTAGCAATTTCTGTTTGACCTAATTTATTTTAATGACTCATCAGGCCTCTCGTGCCGCGAATCAAATTTAAAAATAGAGCGAAAAAGAATAAGAAACTCCCGCGAAATTTTCCGAGAGTTAGAAAAATATCTTACAGTTTTTATCCTCAGAAGAGCCTCGAGAGATAATAGCTTCATCGGCACGTGATTAGCTCATCAACAGAATACAGAATGTAAACTCACGTCAGGTCGAAGCATAGTAGGAACATCACTCTGAGAGAAACTGTTCTGATGGGTGGTATATAGGTGAAATCAATCAAGATTACTGATAGACAGCTCAGAGAACCTACAAAAAATAAACCAATTATCAGAACAAATGATGTTAGCTCACCCCTTGAAATAAAATAAAGCCTAACGAATCTGGAACCAACAATCCAGTGCGAAGTTTCTCAAGAAACATCAAAGTCTTGCAGGCGTCGAAGTAATGAGTATTATACTGGTTACTACAACAACAACAACTAGCTTTCCATCACGTGATATCAACTAAATCAAACTTGCCTTTATCGTCGTCAATAAAAACGTTACATTCACGACTTCACGCAAGAAATAGACGACACGAGGCCCCACCCACAATATTCTGTTTTTATTTTTGAGAAATTATCCAGCAGGTCCTAACAGATCGCACAGAATTGTAGAGTTTAGAAATGAAGGAAAGTCGGGTTTAAAAAAAGTCCCGTTAAGTTGATTGAAATACGGTGTAATAATGAACGGTAAGAAATCTCTCACGTGAAGAGAATTTCTCAAGAGATGGTTGGACTGTAGAATAGAAGTCGTGTCAGGTGCTAATTGACACTGCTGTTTCGCATAAGTTATCCTTTAAAATGTATGATGACTGACACTGCTTCTTCTCAGGCATAAATTATCCTTTAGAATGTATGATGACTGACACTGCTGTTTCTCAGGCATAAGTTATCCTTTAAAATGTATGATGACTGACACTGCTGTTTCTCAGGCATAAGTTATCCTTTAAAATGTATGATGACTGACACTGCTTCTTCTCAGGCATAAATTATCCTTTAGAATGTATGCTGATTAACACTGCTTCTTCTCAGGCATAAATTATCCTTTAGAATGTATGCTGATTAACACTGCTTCTTCTCAGGCATAAATTATCCTTTAGAATGTATGCTGATTAACACTGCTTCTTCTCAGGCATAAATTATCCTTTAGAATGTATGCTGATTAACACTGCTTCTTCTGAGGCATAAATTATCCTTTAGAATGTATGCTGATTAACACTGCTTCTTCTCTTTAGAATGTATACTGATTGACACTGCTGCTTCTCAGGCATAAGTTATCCTTTAGAATGTATGATGGTTGACACTGCTACTTCTCAGGCATAGTTTATCCTTTAGAATGTAAAAACTAACCGAATTGATTAAACTAGACAGTAAATTGACACGAACTGTGAGTTGGGCTAAAGTTTGAAGCAAATGAGGGTTAGTTTTATTAAACACAAAGTTAAACAACGAACAATCTTGGTTCTGCTAATCACGAGTAACGAAACCCGGTTTATTGGAGTTATAAGCCTATAGTCTTACCGCTGAGTCACTGGAGGCTAAGAAAAATGAAACATTATGACAAATGTTCCTGGAAAATGTTGTGTACCTTTGAGACAGGTATCTTGATGAAATATCACTGTGACTTAGGATTTATTTCTGACACCATTATAAATTCTAATACACTCTGTGTCAACACCCTGTACTAGAAGTTATCTAGGTCTGTCCATTCAGGAAGTCAAAAAGGTTACATTCAAACGAATGCGAATTTGTAAATCATAAAATCCCGTTACAGCTACAATCGATATAAAGGTGCTGTGGAAGGGAATGTATCAGAACTACATTTTGACATCGTTTAATGTTACGTAGGTAGCGTTATGACACTTAAACCGATAGCTTTAAGGAATTGTGTATCACAGCCATTTCCGACGTTAAATATTCACAAACTCGGGTTATAAATATATGTTCAGATCGGGTTTCTATAATTTCCTATAAGGGGATGGCCCCTTATACCTAATGTCATTGGGTAATAAAAAATATAGATCAACTTAGGGCACTAGAACCATTCAGAAGGAAACCCACAACAAGTCGTATCCCAACTGTTGTAAGTAAAATACACTGCTTTGTGACAGGTGAGAATCTACAAATATAAAGATGAATGACAAAAGGTGTTCCCGTATCCTAGGCAACAGCATCAACGTAATCAGATGTTCTTGTGTCCTAGGCAGCAGCATCAACGTAATCAGATGAATGACAAAAACTGTTCCCGTATCCTAGGCAACAGCATCAACGTAATCAGATGTTCCCGTATCCTAGGCAACAGCATCAACGTAATCAGGTAAAGCGACACAAGTTATAAGGTGCTTCAACAACATATTTATTCAGCCATCATATACCTCAGCAGATGAAGAAGGAAACGGATATGTACACCATTCCGTGAGTAAAACATAAGGTGTAACCCGTCTGACTATAGATTGCTGTGTGATCAGACAGAATCAGATTTCATTTAAACGTGCATGTCCAAAGTTGAACCGACACTAAGTTCCATACGTATTAATGGAGAATATCTAAACTGTAGTGTGTTTAATCATTGTAATTAGTTATGTTAATGTTGTGATGATAATATGATAATACATTGTGTCCTTTATCTGAGCGGCACAGCATGGCCAGCTGGTTAAGGCGCTTGACTCGTAATCTGTGGGTCGCAGGTTGAAGTCCCCCTCATACTAAACATGCTCGCCTTTTCATCCATCGGGGCATTATCATGTGACGGTCAATCCCACTATTCGTTGATAAAAGAGTAGCCCAAGAGATGGCGGTGGGTGGCGATGACTAGTTGCCTTCTCTTCAGTTTTACACAACTAAATTAGAGACGGATAGCACAGATATATCTCGTGTAGCTTTGCTCGAAATTCAAAACAAACAAACAAATAAAATCTACGCAAGCGGTGCAAGCGGCTAATAACGGACTCAGAAAATACAGTAACAATGATTTTATTGTCATTCCTGATACTGAATAAATTATAAATAGACTTACCAAAAACCAGCTGAAATTATAAAAAAGTTAACAATGCTCCAAATACTGAAGAAACCTCCAGGGATCGAAATTTCTTGAATTGGAGAGGTTTTCAGATCTGGACAGTTATATTTTAAAATCAAACTTTTTTCATCTTGAGCAACAAAATATAATACGGCCTTATAGATTTTGGTTTGTTTATTTTGCGTAAAAACTATAAGGTAGGATATTTGTGATTTGTCTGCTCTCGGAATTTTAGTGTACTAATTCAGTAAACGTGCCACTGACCCTCTGGGGAAATTTAGATGTGGGAGGGGGATTCTGGACAAATGAAGTCATTTTGTTACTTTCGTTATTATGTCATCTACCCCTAGTACAGCGGTAGGTGTACGGATTTACAACGCTAAAATCAGGGGTTCGATTCCCCTCGGTGGACTCAGCAGATAACCCAATGTTGCTTTGCTATAAGAAAAACATACGTTACAATGGGCTAACCCTGAAGAAGCCACAACGGCGATAGATAGGTTTAAATTAACAGTATTTTTTCTAACTATCTGGAGTTTAAAGGTTGTTGTTTGTAACATTTTGTTAATTTCAATGTGAACATCACATCATATGACACAGGGATTTAACTGCGGGATCAGAAATCTTCACGTTTAGACATAAGCATCTTTAATCTAGAACTACTAATGATAGATGTGGGTAACTAGTTCACAAGAACTGACAGCATAACTATTTTAGAAACAATAATACTGCCTGTCATAGATACAATTCTGAAATAGCAAAACACTTCTGCATATAGTGGCTAGAATCTTAGACCTTTTGATATGTAGCTATAAATTTTTAGTGAACATTTGATGGACTTGAGAATTGAAGGAGAACAATTACATTCAGCAACATGTCATATTATTGTAGTGTAGACATCATGTTTATAAGTGTCAGTGCTTGATGTACTATTAGAAACAGGTAGAAACTGGCAACATAAGCCTAATCAAGATAAATAAACAGTTAGACTCTGTAAGTTTGAGGCGGGCAGGTATCAGCTGTTTTCATGGCCAAGAACAATAGTAATAAGTACCTTATATTAATATATTTATCTATGCAAATCAACAAGCCACGTGATAACCACAGCCGCTATAAAGTCTCACAATAGAACAGAATGTATCAGAACTATATTTTGACATTGCTTGACCTTATGAAGCAAAGGAATATGGATCAACATCGGAAACCAGGACCATCCATATGTGCCACAAGTCGTCACCAGCCATGGTAAGCAAAGTATCGTGTCTTATGACAGGAGAAAGGTTACAATTAGAAGGGTCAATGGCAAAAGTCGATTTCAAGACCCAGGTAACAGTTTGCAACATAACAAAAAAAAAAGGATATATGTCTGAAAAATCTACACAAATTACGTGTACACCCCCTACGTATCCACTCAACGTTTGCTTAATTTAAGCAGCTGAAGAATGAAACGGGTATTTTTGCTATTCTATATTAATATATAATTGTCAAATATGCAGATTTATGGATAATCGGACTGTTAAAACCTGGTCCTGGAAATCCGTCTTCGTGGTAAACTAGATGGTATATGGAAAGCTGCAGGAAGAAGGGCTGTGCTTTGAACATGATAGCCTTAACAACAGTTCTTTTTTTTTTTTACAACGAAAACTGTGCTTTAGCGCTATTTTTATGATAACCGACCGTGGTGACATGTACTGCAACGACGTGGTGAGTGTCCGAAATTGTTTAATATAAGGTACTCCTCCTCTTTATACTGTCATCTGAGGCTAATTATTAATTAATTACAAAGACGGGTAAAAGTTAATTAAGGCAATGATTGTTTTCTGATGAATTTAAAACTATTAAATTTCAAGTTTTATTTTCAAATAAAGAAAAATGATGGTAAAATCAATTGTCACCTGTTTAACAGACTTGTCCTATAAACTTCAAACAATAACTATTCTCTGTCCGATTTTTATATATATTGAAAATAAGTAAGAAAACTGAGAAAACAAAAGATTGTAACATTCATTATAACAGTACTGTCATCCCTTTATTGTGTGTTCGTTTGTTCGTTTTGAATTTCGCGCAAGGCTACTCGAGGGCTATCTGCGTTACCCGTCCCTAATTTAGCAGTGTAAGACTAGAGGGAAGGCAGCTAGTCATCACCACCCACCGATAACTCTTGGGCTACTCTTTTACCAACGAATAGTGAGATTGACCGTAACATTATAACGCTCCCACGGCTGAAAGGGTGAGCATGTTTGGTGCGACCGGGATTCGAACCTCGGATTACGGGTTGAATGCCTTAACTCGCTTGGCCATGCCGAGCCTTCGTTTGTTTGATTTAGAACAAAGTCACATTGCGCTGTCTGCTGTGGCCACCGCAGAATATCGAACTCCTGATTTTAGCGTTATAAGTGTGTAAAATTACCACTGTTACAAGGGGTACGGGGGGGGGCTTTATCGTGTGAAGAAGAATTGCAACTGAATTTAAGCGCGTATTGAAGTAATAATAATGAGTGAAGTAGGAAACCGAAACTCTCCAGTAGCGATGTACAGTATCTTAAAATATATTATTCATGGCCTAGATGACTGTCGAGTACAGGTGCATTCTCAATACGGCTGAGATGGGTATCAAAACTTTAATTAAAATAAAGTACAGAACAACGTTTCGACCTTCTTGGGTCATCTTAACCTAATGATGACCTGAGAAAATCGAAACATTGTTCTGTACTTTATTTTAATTATAGTTTTTATACCCGTTGCAGCCGTCTTGAGAATGCATTTTTACTTCAAGTGGGGTTCTCGTCATCATGAGTCGAGCACAGCGTTTGTCAAGGGTTCTGATCTGAACACAAATGTGAATCTGACTCCGAGAACAGTAAAGAAACGCCTCAGCACAAAACGATATCAGCGGACTTGTAATGATTTGAAAACAACTGTTGAAAAGATATTACAATTCTAAAGGGTCGAAAGTGACATCACACCTAAAACACTGAAGTGAACAAAGCCACAGACGTGGGATCTCTACGACCAAAATATAGGCACGAACTTTCAGACAACAACTGATGGTAGTTTGAACGTCGATAAAGGAGAAAAATGAGAAAAAAAAACAGTATTAAAAGCAATCTAGGAAGTGAAAGATTAGTTGAATAAAAATCAGACACTTTCTTATACAATGTGTATCTGAAAAAAACAACTGATTTTGAAGATAATAGAAATTATTTAATGATCTTTAATTATCAATAATACTATTTAGTTTTGTATAAAGTAACTTAACTTTTATTTTTATACATATTATAAATTTTTTTATACATTTAGCACATAGTTGTTAAAGATGTGACTTTAATACCTTTATGTCGTTTTAATCACTTATATTATAAGGTATTCTATTCCATATTTTCACTCCTATATAACTTATTGATTGCTGATCTGTTGACGAATAGTGCATTTTTATCCCCGTTAAACTCTGTTTTATGGCTATGAATTTATAAGCTATTTTTGAATAAGGTTAGAAATCTACGTATATTAATTATTTAATTTTTTAAACTTCTACATAAGACTACACAATAATATCAATAGCATAATCTATGGCAATCTATTGAGTAAGGCTAGAAATCTTCGTATATTAATTATTTAATTTTTAAGTTATACTTAAAACTATTCAACGATGTCATAATCAATAAACATCTGTTTAACAGGGTTAGAAATCAGGATAAATTAATTTGTTTTATAGCTATGAATTTATAAGCTATTTTTGAATAAGGCTAGAAATCTACATATAATAATTATTTAATTTTTTTTAAACTTCTACATTAGACTACACAATAATAGCATAGTCTATGGCAATCTATTGAATAAGGCTAGAAATCTTCGTATATTAATTATTTGATTTTTTAAAGTTATACTTAAAACTATTGAACGATGTCATAATCAATGAGCATCTGTTTAATAGGGTTAAATATCAGGGTAAAATAATTACTAACATTTTAAGTTATACATGAAACTATTCAACGATGTCATAATCAATAAACATCTGTTTGATAGGATTAGAAATCCGGGTAAATTAATTATTTTTAAGTTATACATGAAACTATTAAACGATGTCATAATCAATAAACATCTGTTTAACAGGGTTAGAAATCAGGCTAAATTAATTATTTTTTTAAGTTATACATGAAACTATTAAACGATGCCATAATCAATTAAACATCTACCAGATAGCTTTAGAAATCTAGATATATTAATTGTTTAACTTTATCTTGTAAATAAAACTACTCAAAGATATCTTAATCAATAAACATCTTTTGTGGATCAGCAGAAGTTTAGGGGAATTTGACAGTCAACGGTGTCAACGATGTACACAAAAATGAGAGCACCCTGACTGCTGACAAGTACAGGTACACTCTGTCGTTGTGACAATCCGTAAGAAACAAGACTTATCACCAGAGACTTATCTTTTGGCACAACAATGATCCCAAGAACACAACAAATATGATGAAACAAATCTGAAACACCCATAACCATAGTATGTCCTATAAAATATCATAACATGGTCATTTTTTAGTATGAACGAACTTATACAAGACCTGAAAAGATCAAAAGGTAACAAAACAACTGATTAAATCGTAGGAAACAATACTGATCTACAATCGTACATTGAGAACATGGTGTAATGCTTCTGTTAAGCGCACAAAATACATACTATTGTATTCTACAACTTATTTGGTGTTATTTTATATTCTCTATGATAATATTTCCTGCCATTAATACATTCACCGTCTAGATTACGCCATTTGTTCTTTGTGACTCTTGTAAGAGTATCACTTCTGAGTTTGCATAAACATTTCCATTACTATATACATAAATATATATACATTTATAGTCAAGTTTTAAAATTACTTCCGAGGCCGATTCTTTTTCCAATGTTTTAATTCGTTTGTTCGTGTCCGTTTTAAACGAGAGGTATAAGAAACAGTACTTTTGAAGAAGACAAAACAAAGGTAATGAACCATCCAACCAAATGAAGGAAACTGACTATATACCTTACAGTAATCGAATATACCTGTGTATAATAGTTAGTACTAACTTTGTCCAAAATTGAATCATGCCATTTAAAATATATTTTTTCAATATAATATGTTACCAAACTTAAGACATGTGTGTATTGTGTGTTATTTTGTTATCCTACATTTTTAATTTTTTTTTTTATAAAAGACGAAAATGTTTTGATTTTTCCAGTAAGTTAAAATATAATTATTATCTTCTAGGTTTGTTTCAACAAAAATATATTTGGTTTGTTTGGTTTTAGCTTATTTTTACTTTATTTATTATTTGTTTCAGGAACAAAAACCCAACGTAGGAAGATATGATATGGCTTACACAAACGTAAGTAACAATAAACAAGAAAAAGGCTATGACACATTACCAAATCCAATGTAGGCGTAACGTGAACTAAGCCTATTACGTGCTCTTTAACTCGGTGAGGGGGTTGTGAGAATCTCTAAAGCCTGACAAGTTTCGAGAAACCACAAGAGTGAAGGCCTTCTTCGTGAAAATTATTGTTTCTCTAATTCAGATTTATACAGGTAATGATATGGGTTTGGCATTCTAATTAAAGTGGTTAAAAACTAAAAGTTTTGTACTTAAACTAGCTGTTTGGTTAATTAGGTGACTAAAAGTTTTTCTGCTCATAGGTGAATGTTCAGACTAGCAAGAGCATCTGGTCCATATAATTTTGTTAGCATACAACTGACTTAACAGAATAAAATAAAATGAAGAAAAGGCACCTAATTGTGCTTAGTTAATAAACGGTATTCAGTGTAATTATTATCCTTTCTGAAAGATTATTTATAATGTATATTACTTGTGTTATTCTAAGGCATGGTAACTTGAGCTCTCGAAGTGGTTAAAATAAATTAACACCAATTGACAGATTTAGTCTTTGTATAACCGTATTTTATTTTAATGTGATGTTTAATATACGTAATTAAATATTTACGTATGAGTACACTCGTGATTCGTGTATATTTGCTTCTAAGCGTACCATAGTATTCCTTATAGTTTTGGTAGTCTGTGCTGTTTACTTAAGTTTAGAATTATATTTGAGATGTTATATGTGTCTGATAATTAGCTATTGTAAGTTTGATGATAGCCACAGCAAGTGATGCACTAAACATGAGAAGCAGGATTATACTGAGTGGTGAATGAAAGTGTGTTATCATGAATTAAGTTATATTTTCCTCTTCTGTTGCACATTTTTTTTTATGAAATTATCTATAAACTGTTAGATCAAGCGTGACCAAGCGGTATAAAGACCTGGATTGCAGTTCAAAGGATCCAAGGCTAGAGATAGAATATTCATCTCAGTTTCGGTTGTAGGCGAGTTAGACAACCAACAGTCAATCACGTTATTCATTTCAAAAGTCTAGACGCGGCTCTCTTGAAAGTATGTGCTGTTTACTGGCTTCTCTAATCAGTATTCAAAATCTGTATAAAGCATATACTTTACCTTTAGAAACTCTCGCGTGTCTATCCATCGATATTTAGCGCCATCTGTTGGGTTGATAATATATTTAAGTTCGTGTACGCCATATTTACAATTTATATAAAACAAATCTGCATATATTGATCGAAATATCAAAAGTGGGTATTCACAGACAAGTCAAAGCTAGAAAAGTCTTTCAGCAACAGTCCTAGTCGTTTAGGAGCTAGCCTTCCCTCATGTAATGAAGTGGGAAGTAGGCAATAAAGTTGCTGTATTAGACATTTTTAATTGTTATATCTGAAATGCGTATTATGAGTACATATGCGCATAATATATGGTTTGTTTTATTGTTCGTATTTAAGCATAAAACTATACAATGGACCATATATGCTATACTCCCCGCTGGTATCGAAACCCGGTTTCTAGTATTGTAAGTCCGCAGGCACACAGCTGTGCTACAAGGAGGTTAATATATAATAAGAAATACTTTAAATGGTCGGTTTTTCTATTAGGAATTCAATAGGGTGATATTTCTGCGCGTGAATTATTTGCAATCTTTGTCGATCTCTATTATTAAGTACCACAGTACTTAACAATGTAGTTCATACTGTCACAGAAGTCAAGGAAATTAGAACATTTTATTTATTTTACTTTCCGTTATTCGATTCAAATCACGAGCATTGTATGACTGTAAAGACTAGAGCACGCTTCTGTAAGTCACAATTTACAGTTATTATTTTTCAAGTGACATTTGTAGCGACTTGTCGACCAATTCTCGCCACTAAAAACACCAAAACCACTTTACTGTGAATATGGTACGTAAGAGTACAAGTCAGACTTGTGGAAAACCTGCCAAACGAATAACAAACGTCTGAAAATTTGTTCTTATAAACTTAAGGTTTTCAGCAAGAAATTTAGTACCATATTCGAGATTCAATCTTTCGAGATGCCTCTATGGAAACCAATACTCTGCCTTATCATTTCCCTAATGGCAGCTAGCTGCCTCCTAGCTATTCCAGAGAAGATTGCCGTACCTTAAAATACTTAAATGAAAATATTAAACCCTGGAATAATCTGTCGATTAAGCGTCTATGACATACAATAACACAATTGAGCCTTAAGCCGGAAAATCTTAATATAAAGTCTGAGAATGCAAATGATTTTGTTTGTTTTAGAATTTCGGGCGAAGCTACACAAGGGCGATTTTTACATAATCGTCCTTAATTTGGAAGATAAAAGACAGATCATTAAAACACCCACCGTCAACTTTATGAATACTCTTATCTGACCAAATACGGGCAATGTATGGAGTGTGTTTATGAATCCAAGGGGTAAATCATAAATCTTTAGATTCATAGGCCGTTCGTGCTTACCATTCAACCCAAGATGGACGACTCTAAAACTACAGGATATAAGTGTCTCTGTGTTGCATATATTATTGAGCTACACATCACATGTAATATTAAAACAAGTCACTGAACTTGACGGGGGATAATAAGTCAGTGAATGCATTTAATACAAACACGTAATTTTTTAAACGTAGACTAGTTTCAGTTATTTTGAAAAAAGAAACTAGTTTCACACTGAAAATATTTTCGATTATAAAACACCGTGTAGGATAACATAAACATAAGATTTTCTATGCCCGTTTAATTCTATAATTGCTTTCATTGCATAACATTGAACTCTGAACTTGAATAAAGTGTTTGTTGTCTTGAAGAAGAATAAAAAACCTATTTTATGGTTTGGTGGCTTTAAAATTTGTTGTACAAGATTTCAGTAAAAATAATTAGAATGTGATAGTTTGAAAAGCAAGCTGTTTTTTAGTTTGGTTTATTTTGAATTTTGTACATAGCTACACGAGGGCTAGGGAAGGGAGCTAGTCATCGCCACCCACCGCCAACTCTTAAACTATTCTTTTATCAACGAATAGTGGGATTGACCGTAACATTACAACGTTCCCACGGCTGAAAAGGTGAGCATGTTTGGTGTGACGGGGATTCGAACCCACGACCCTCAAATTGCGAGTCGAGTACCTTAAGCACCTGTGTGTAGTAGCGCCTGTCTGTGTTTATGTATACTAATTAATTCGATAGGTTAGGGTTTAATCTCTAACCTTTGATGTACAAGCAGCTTTCACCTTAAGTTTCAACGATAATATAATTGCCTAAATACAATGTTTTATTCTCTCTAGAATATACTGTGAATTGGAGTATTTTGAAGGTGAAGGGAAAAAAGAACTGTTTGTAAAAAATTATTTTCATACGTTCGTTAGTAATGTTAATACGTTATTCACGTGTGGCCGAAATCACGCATGCTCAAACAATTGCATGTTATATATGAGCCACAACCGCTAGATACTCGAATGATATATTAATTGCACGTGAACGTGAGCTGCTGGATATTCCCACAATATCGTATTTATATGGAACTATGAAACGATTAATTCTGGATTCATGTGTTATTTTCGTATAATTCTGAATTATTATCTAATATGTTGTTTATATGGCTGGTATATAGATTAGTATGTTGTTTATATGGCTGGTATATAGTTTAATATGTTGTTTATATGGCTGGTATATAGTTTAGTATGTTGTTTATATGGCTGGTATATAGTTTAGTATGTTGTTTATATGGCTGGTATATAGTTTAGTATGTTGTTTATATGGCTGGTATATAGTTTAGTATGTTGTTTATATGGCTGGTATATCGTTTAGTATGTTGTTTATATGGCTGGTATATAATTTAGTATGTTGTTTATATGGCTGGTATATAGTTTAGTATGTTGTTTATATGGCTGGTATGTAGTTTAATATGTTGTTTATATGACTGGTATATAGTTTAATATGTTGTTTATATGGCTGGTATATAGTTTAGTATGTTGTTTATATGGCTGGTATATAATTTAGTATGTTGTTTATATGCTGGTATATAATTTATATGTTGTTTATATGGCTGGTATATAGTTTAATATGTTGTTTATATGGCTGGTATATAGTTTAGTATGTTGTTTATATGGCTGGTATATAATTTAATATGTTGTTTATATGGCTGGTATATAATTTAGTATGTTGTTTATATGGCTGGTATATAGTTTAATATGTTGTTTATATGGCTGGTATATCGTTTAATATGTTGTTTATATGGCTGGTATATAATTTAGTATGTTGTTTATATGGCTGGTATATAGTTTAGTATGTTGTTTATATGGCTGGTATATAGTTTAGTATGTTGTTTATATGGCTGGTATGTAGTTTAATATATAGTATTAGTATGTTGTTTATATGGCTGGTATATCGTTTAATATGTTGTTTATATGGCTGGTATATAGTTTAGTATGTTGTTTATATGGCTGGTATATAGTTTAGTATGTTGTTTATATGGCTGGTATATATAATATGTTGTTTTAGTATATAGTTTAGTATGTTGTTTATATGGCTGGTATGTAGTTTAATATGTTGTTTATATGACTGGTATATAGTTTAATATGTTGTTTATATGGCTGGTATATAGTTTAGTATGTTGTTTATATGGCTGGTATATAGTTTAGTATGTTGTTTATATGGCTGGTATATCGTTTAATATGTTGTTTATATGGCTGGTATATAGTTTAGTATGTTGTTTATATGGCTGGTATATAGTTTAGTATGTTGTTTATATAGCTGGTATGTAGTTTAGTATGTTGTTTATATGGCTGGTATATAGTTTAATATGTTGTTTATATGGCTGATATATAGTTTAATATGTTGTTTATATGGCTGTTATATAGTTTAATATGTTGTTTATATGGCTGGTATATAGTTTAATATGTTGTTTATATGGCTGGTATATAGTTTAATATGTTGTTTATATGGCTGGTATGTAGTTTAAATATGTTGTTTATATGGCTGGTATATAATTTAGTAATGTATTTTTAAATACGATCAGGAACTGTCGGTTCTTTTTGTAATACTCTGTTTCTGTAGGATCTCAATTTATCAATAGTCTTACATTTCATCTGGAATCTTCAAGTTCTCTAACAGTTTATAACTTTTATTTGTATTCATTGTGTTTACTAGAAGCTTATTTTCATTTGAGATTTCTTTTCACATAATAATTTTGTGATTTTCTGTCGTTATGTTTCTCAGTAACACTTCATTTGCCAAATATGTAAAAATACGTTCATTCTATCAGGTACACTGATGATTATCTCAGAAGTTATCAATAAGTAGGGTTACTAACACATTAAGTGTACAGAAATCGCCCTAACACAACGACTCTTTAAACCTACGAAGTTGGCTGCACGTATTTATTCGTTGGTGAAAACTTTTTCCAGTAGAGGGCGCGTTTTTGTTTTAAAATCAACGTATTAGTCACACGATTTATCATTGCCACCAAATTGTTAATGCTTCAGAAAGTATTATTTTGGTAAAACTCTCCAAAGTAACAGAAAGAAAAAAATAGGTTCTCGAAAAATGTAAATTTTAACATGAAACTAGACGACGATTTTCCTCATATAAAAATTAATGGTGCAGAAACCCCATTTCACTGTGTATACTCATCAAAGACCGTCAGACGTTTGCATTTGGATCTTTTAAATTTAGTTTATGGCTCTGATTTAAGGCCTGGCATAGCCAAGCGCGTAAGGCGTGCGACTCGTAATCTGAGGGTCGCGGGTTCGCGCCCGCGTCGCGCTGAACATGCTCGCCCTCCCAGCCGTGGGGGTGTATAACGTGACGGTCATCCCACTATTCGTTGGTAAAAGAGTAGCCCAAGAGTTGGCGGTGGGTGGTGATGACTAGCCTCCTCTAGTCTTACACTGCTAAGTTAGGGACGGCTAGCACAGATAGCCCTCGAGCAGCTTTGTGCGAAATTCCAAAACAAACAAACAAATGATTTATTCTTATCATATTTCATACATTTCCGGTCGTGAGTTCGAGATATCAAAGAAGACAAAATAAAAATGTTATTCTCTGATGTTATACAGAACAGTTGGATTTGGTAGAAACTACACGTTAATCTAAATCCTTGTTAGAATAAAATATTTTCAACAGTGTTGTTCCTGATTCGTTATCATGAATCGTGAAGTAGCTGTACTGAAGAGAGGTTGACGTACCAGTTCGTCTCTTCAGACATTGTATAATAGTTTCCAATTCCCTAAATTGACTGGTCTGAAGTAGCCCTCACTTCATACGTTCCATTCGACGGTTAAAATGGAGTTATGAATAAAGTCTTGTATAGAGTCTTGTGTTTTTACTGTGGTTATACGAATCTTTTAATGTTATAGTATGGCATAGATATCAAAATTGCATGTTTGGATATCAAGCTGTTATCACTCTAGTAATGGAATCTCACATCTAAAACATTTATATTTATATACCACAACAGATGTTTTGTATACAGTTATTCGATCTTTGTACTGAAACATACTCGCTTGTCTCGTCTTCATTTGAGGATATTTTCAATTACGTAATTACAAGCGCCAATATCCTTTTATGAGGTAGGCCACAAATAATTTATGGTATAGGAAGGGTCGTCTTGTGAGTTTAACTATGCGTCACGTAATTTATTATTCCTGTTGGAAAAACATTTTTTTAATTATAGTTCGTTAATATGTTTTATTTCTTTATTTTTTTTTAAATTATATTTACTGGTTAAATCGAATGTTCGTTTAAACCATTGTTTTAACTGATCTATTATTTTAAAACAATAATATATATTTTTTTAAGTTTGAAATCTAAACATTTTATGAATATACAGTTTCAAAAAACGGTTTGTTTGTATGTTTGAGAACAAAGCCATATTAGGCTACCTTTTGTGTCAATCACGAAGAATCGAACTCCGGATTTTAGTGTTGTAAGTTCGTGAAGTTACCACTGTCTAAAAATTAAATAAAATTTGTGATTGTGTTTAAGAGCAAATTTGATATTGAGGTGTTTATTACTCTGATAATTTGATATTCAGGTGTTTACTACTCAGATAATTTGATATTTAGGTCTTTACTGCTCAAATAATTTGATATTCAGGTGTTTACTGCACAGATAATTTGATATTGAGGTGTTTACTGCTTAGATAATTTGACATTCAGGTGTTTACAGCTCAGATAACTTGATATTCAGGTGTTTACTACCAGATAATTTGATATTCAGGTGTTTACTGCTCAGATAATTTGATATTCAGATGTTTACCACCAGATAATTTGATACTGAGATGTTTACTGCTCAGACAATTTGATATTGAGGAATTTAATGCTCAGATAATTTATATTTAGGTGTTTACTGCTTAGATAATTTGATATTGAGGTGTTTACTGCTCAGATAATTTTATATTTAGGTGTTTACTGCACAGACAATTTGGTATTGAAATGTTTACTGCTCAGATAATTTGATATTGAGGAATTTCATGCTCAGATAATTCGATATTGAGGTCTTTACTGCTCAGATAATTTATATTTAGGTGTTTACTGCACAGATAATTTGATATTCAGGTGTTTACTGCTCAGATAATTTGATATTCAGGTGTTTACTGCTCAGAAAATTTGATATTCAGGTGTTTACTGCTCAGATGGTTCAAAACGTCTCATCATATTCAACTTCTTTAAAAAATAATAACGGCGTCATTTACTTTCCTTCTATACTATGCTAGCTTAAATATACTTGATAATCCTATAATCAAGTAATATCCTGATGATAAAGGAACAAATTAGCAAGTTATGGAATCAGTTGAGACCCAGTAATCTAACTGATCTTACATCTTGTTATCAAACTGGAGGTGTGAGGTATTAGTGGATTTGAGATGCGTGTTTAAGACTTTAGGTAATACAGAATTTTATTTTTTATATAGATACAAGTATGGAATATTCGTACATAAAACTTGTAATTTAGGGAACATGAATGTCTTAAATAGTATGTAGATTATACTTGTTTCTCCACCTGAGTATAGTAGAGCATGTTAATTTAGAGCTTCTGTTGTACCTGTACTGAATGAGGATGACGTTACGTGTGCAGGGATGGTTGAAAGATTTGTACATAACTTGAGACCACCGTGGCTAGGCATGCTCAGAGACGACTGATCTTGGTTTAACTCTGCATTGCATTCACGAAAAATAAACCACGTTAAGTAACATTGTGTTCATAAAATGTAATATATATCAGAGTAATGAAGGCGCCTTGTGAGAAAATAATAAACGTAATCTGGAAGAAAAAAACTTTATTTAACCAACTCAGGCCTGTACGAAGAATGGTTAAAGGGGGTCTCATTTGTGACATCAAAAGCCGGTGTTAGAGCGGTCTGACAAATGCAGTTGTTGCAAGGCAAAAAATGTTAATACGTTATCAGAAGTATGTAAGGTATGTAGAAAACGATAACCACTATAAGCAGATGCAGCATAAACATATAAGCATAATCTGTTTACATCGCAAAAATAGGTAGTTCAGCCGAAGCCTCCTTCCCCTAGTTACTTACTGTTCCTTGTACCAGTGAGAACAAATGTTCGTTTCAGGAAGGGGTGTTTCAATCAGTAATATTCTGTATTCACACAGATGTGTATTACTGGTGGTAGATACACAAACACAGACAACATTAAGCGAAATCCACCATCGTCGATCGATCTAAGTCTGATGACCATAGTTACGTACTATTATTGTCCTACAGCACAATGTCCATGTAACAAGATCTTACATAACACAGTATCAGACTGCAGGTTAAGACACACTTTCAGCAGCCTCTCCTTTGTATGTGGACGTCAAATAGTAGATCGTCCGATAGAGGGCGTATTGTATAAAATGTAAAATCTGAAACAAGTACTTCTCAACTTTTCTTGTTTCTGTGTGTGGATGTATAGATAAACACAAAGCTACATAATGAGCTACCTGTGCTTTGCCCACCATTAAACCCGATTTACAACGCTGTAAATCTGCAGACGAGCCGCTGTGCCGCTGGGAGGGAATTTCTCAAATACAATGTGTAAATTTGTAGATATATCTTAAAAATTCATTTCAAATGAAAGTGTTAAAACATAAAACAAATGACAAAAATTCAAGGAAATTTTTTTTTAGATTCTCTCAAAATAGTAACAAATCCTTTGGATATGAAAACCGCAATCTTCAGATCAGAAGAGTACTTTGGGTTAAATTCCAAACAGATCTGAAGAGCCTTAGCAGGCACCTGTCACAGATCTGAAGAACCTTAGCAGGCACCTGCCACTAGTGATAGTTGATAACTAAACTGAAACAAAGAGGCACTTATGTAATAGCGAAACGCTCTGTGGTACACAGAACATAGGTTTCTGTTGGGTTTAAACGCAAAGCTGTTGGATGGACTGTGTGTGTTTTCTTATAGCAAAACCACATCGGACTATCTACTGAGCCCACTGACAGGAATCAAACCCATCGTTTTAGCGTTGTAGATCCGTAGGCTTACTACTGTACTAGCGATGGGGGGGCAGATGGACGGTCTGCGTTATGTTTGTTTTTGTATTTCGCCCAAAGCTACATGATGGTTATCTGCGTTAGCTGTCTCTAATTTAACAGTTTAAGACTAGCGAGAAGGCAGCTAGTCTTCACCACCAACCGCCAACTTTTGGGCTACTCTTTTATCAATAAATAGTGGGATTGATCGTAACATAGTAACGCTCCTACAGCTGAAAGGGCGAGCATGTTTGGTGTCACGTGGATTCAAACCCACAACCCTTAGATTGCGAGTCGAACACCCTAACCACCTGGCCGTGCCGGGCCATATCTGGGTTGTGTTCATCAAAGAATCTCAACCATGAATTTTAAAACAATTAAACCTCAAACGTGTCGTTGGTACTAATGTGAAAGAAACATAAAACTTTTCCTGAATAAATTTTTTACCTCACAACACTGGAAGACGTGCTCAGATGAAACCCAATATGCAATTACTAGAATGGTGACTTTCCACAACAGACAAGTACATACACGAATCGTGTTTTAAATAGCTAGTTTCACCCTTCTATAATTAGTCTAGATTATATATTAATTTAAATATATTTGAATATTCTTTCAGAATTTCCATACGTTTCTTAATTATAATTAATCACGTATTTTTTGACCAAATGGCGCTAGATCGTAAACATATGCAAATCCTTTTACATGGGGTGGCATGACCAAGCGTGTTAAGGCGTACGACTCGTAATCTGAGGGTCGCGGGTTCGCATCCCCGTTGCGCCAAACATGCTCGCCCTTTCAGCCGTGGGGGCGTTATAATGTGACGATCAATCCCACTATTCGTTGGTAAAAGTGTAGCCCAAGAGTTGGCGGTAGGTGGCGATGACTAGCTGCCTTCCCTCTAGTGTTACACTGCTAAATTAGGGACGGCTAGCGCAGATAGCCATCGAGTAGCTTTGTGCGAAATTCAAAAAACAAACAAACCTTTTACATGGGAAAAGTTTAGTTACGCACTGCAAATGTAATATCATTTGATCATATATTCGTTTCTGTTAAGACCTTCTAGAAAGATAAACTATTTAAACAGACAATAGAAAAACCTGTATGAACCGGTTTCGAATTGTTTGTATTATCCATGTAGTATAATAAACCTGGCTAGTCCGTATTCACTACGAATAAAGATATTTTTTCACTTGTTCCATCGTGTATATTTTGTGTTTCATTTCCTATTCATTTTGACATTATTTTATGCAGTAATTTCTCAGAATTTGTTTCATTAAGAATACTTTGATCTGACGGATATTAGTATACCTGAATACCACGTAAATAAGGTACCATTCAGACTATATTTGAATTTAATCTATAGCCTGAAACTATCACTGCGTAACTAAATGTCTCATTTCTCTGATCGTTACATTGATTGTTTAAAAAATATCTTTGTTATAACAATGAAAATCAATACTGAATGGAACAGAAACGACTGTGCTTGTTAAAAGTACATCACAGTGAATAGTTGGACACGTTCCTTCTCGAGGTAATATGCTTATACTGGTTATTATAATAGTGGTTTCGTAATAGCATCGACCAAATAGACACACACAAAATCAACAGCAAAACTAACTGAATCAAGACCAGAGAATAGTCATGGAAAAGTTTTGTATGAAAGCAAGAATATATAAATGGTAAAAAATACAAATAGCATATTCAAGGTTTAAACGAAACGAATAATTTAACATAATTATCGGATCTTATTCTAGAATCAAATCTTTAGATGAATAAACATTTGTAAGATAATATTTCAATAAAACAACTGAGATTTATGACTTTATAATTCAATTATTTAGTCTCTTATGAGAACAGAAGAAAGGAAATCATTACACGACATAAGTAGTTAAACGTAAACCAGAAATACACATTCATGATGTTTTCAAATTGAACATATATTTAGGACGATGTTAAACACAGCTGGATAACATTATTTTATTTCTTTAGTTAATCTTTCCGCTATTTCACAAAGTTTACCCTGAAGGGGCAAAACAAAAATGGCGAACAAAACTGTCTCGGGATGCCAAGTAATCCCTCAACACGTATCAGTGATAAAAAACAAGGTATTACAATAAAATAAGCAGTGTTGTGTACATACTAGATTTTCTGAAATGAGCTCTATATTTAAATATATAAATCTGATCCTCAGATGTCTAATTTCTAAGAAGCTAAACAGTCAAACTTTTAAACATTTCAGATTACTAATACCATGAGAGTTTAGGTAAATATTGTGAAAACACCAGCGATTTCTTAACATTATTTAACAGCTAGAGTAGTAGGCTTATGTAAAGCATATAATGATGTCTTTCAGAATGTTTCAGTTTTTCTTATAGCAAAGCCACATCTGGCTATCTGCTGAGCTCACCGAGAGTAATCGAAACCCTAATTATAGCGTTTTAAATCCGTAGACTTACCGCTGTACTAGCGAGGGACAGAATGTTTAATGCTGTATACATATGTATATGATTAATTACTATTCCTAAGGGCCCCGGCATGGCCAGGTGGGTTAAGGCGTGCGACTTGTAATCTGAGGGTCACATCCTCGTCGCGCCAAATATGCTTCACCCCTTTTGCCGTGAGGGAGTTATAATGTTACTGTCAATCCCACGGCAAAAAGGGCAAAGAATGTTTGGCTCGACGAGGATGCGAACCTGCGACCCTCAGATTACGAGTCGCGTCAGACATGCTTCGCCCTTTCTGCCGTGGGGGCGTTATATGTGACGCGGTCAATCCCATTATTCGTTTGTAAAATAATAGCCCAAGAGACGACGGTGGGTGGTGATGACTAGCTGCCTTCCCTCTAGTCTTACACTGCTAAATTAGGGACGACTAGCGCAGATAGCCCTCGAGTAGCTTTGCGCGAAAGTCAAAAACAAACAAGCAAACTATTCCTAAGCTCATGAATGACATGAACATTTAAAAAATGTGAGATAAATTTCCCTTTTACTTTCAAATTTTAATTTTCAAGATTTTACACGTAGTTTCGAGTTTCTTGATTTCGAGTCAAACCAAAGATATCGTGAAATCTGAAAAATTCTCATAACAAGTTTAAATAAATATTTTGTTCCTTTATTATCTGTCACGTGAGAAATGTCCTAACTTTCCTTTATCTAGAAGCTGGAGCATGTGTGTTAGCTGATCTACTCCCTGCAAAGCAACGGAAACCAAACTTGGCTGATAAACTAAAACGATAACAGTGGGCACATAGGAAGTGACATCAGGACATTAAGTTCAAACACCGAAGGCATTTTCTTACTACCCAGGATGCGCTAAGGGTGGAAAGCAAGTTTAGTAGAGATAACATACATATGCAGTGTGGGGTGTTACATAGGATGACACACAGGATCAGATCCGATGCTGACTCCCCTAAGTCACTCCTCGGAGGACACTAGATTTGCGAAACAAATGTTTTTGACACTAGTTACAAAGGGTAAGAGGGTGAGAGCGGATAAATGATTAGTTTGGAGGAGTGTAGTTCCAATGTTCGTACCCCGTTATCACCGAAATAACAATTACGCTCCGCACTCTGAGACACTTGATATGCGTGATAAATGTGACAATCAAATCTCACTAGCCGCCACGAGCTGACGGTGGTTGATGTTGAATAGTTGCATTCCTCTCGTCTATCACTTAAGAATAAGGAACAGCCAGTGCAGTTAGCCATCGAGCAGCTTTGCGCAAAGAAACAAAAGGGTATAGGCTTGATAAAGAGATATATACAGATCACTGTTGTACTTTATAGATATAGATATACGTGTGCACTTTAAGTGACTCACGCACGAAGCTCCAATAATTGTTTCAACGCGCTTCGAGTAAACATTCGCGCATGTCTATTTTACAGAAAACTGCTGGCAGAATGGCAAGTGTTACAACAAAGTATCCAGGGGACGGCGTCCTTCATTAAAATCTTGAAGAAAGAAAGCTCGAACAATACGTTAAATACAGCATTATAAATGAATTAGCTTAAATTTGCGTTCTTCACTGGCCTATATCTACTGTAACTAATTATATTTACCATTGTAGTAGTTGTAGGGTTATCTGAGTTCTTGAGCAAAAAGAAGAAATACAAGCTGTCGTCATTTGTCTATATTTCTATCATGGATAGTCACAAACGAGTTTTAATTCTAGAAAACAATATTCGGGCCCGGCATGGCCAAGCGTGTTAAGGCGTGCGACTCGTAATCTTATGGTTGCGAGTTCGAATCCCCGTCGCACCAAACATGCTTGCCCTTTCAGCCGTGGGGGCGTTATAATGTGACCGTCACTCCCGCTATTTGTTGGTTAAAGAGTAGCCCAAGAGTTGGTGGTGGGTGATGATAACTAGCTCCCTTCCCTCTAGTCTTACATTGGTAAATTAGGGACGGCTAGCGCAGATAGCCCTCGAGTAGCTTTGCGCGAAATTCAAAAACAAACAAAAACAATATTCATCTATGAGGTCAATCCGTTTCCTGAAGGTCAGTTAAGTCTTTTCCTTGTCAGTATTAAGAAAGATGTGCTAGAGAACACACACATAATCAGTTCGTAAACACGAACTCCCTGCCATCTAGTCCTAACAATCTCCAAATAATCGAAAGGATACAGTTCGAAAACAGCTTCTATTAGGTTTACAACGAGACGTACAAACTCATAAGGCCAGTCTCAACATCTTAGTAATACTGAGATTAGAATGTGATACCGAGTTTCAGCTGAGAGGATAAGGTGCTCAAATATTATTGTTTTTACACCAATGTGAAATTAATTTGCTTTCAGAGCAGCAACTTGTTATGAGATCTACTACATTTAATGCAGTTCATTACAGCTGAAGTAACTGATTTTATTAACTGGCCACAGCTTAATGGCCACTGACAGGTTTATGTTATAATTTATTGTTATTATTGAAAAGACTTTTATTTTATTTATAATCAAGTCATTGTAAACATATATTAAAATAAAAATATATTAACCGTCTTTGGTATAAAAATATTCAATGAAATAAGTCGTAACATTGCTAATCTAACAACGGTTTTATATGGTACTAAATTTCTTACTGAAAACTTTAAGTTTATAAGAACAAATTTTCAGACGTTTCTTATTCGTTTGGCAGGTTTTCCACGAGTCTGACTTGTACTCTTACGTACCATATTCACAGTAAAGTGGTTTTGATGTTTTTAGTGGCGAAAATCGTTTGTGTATTTAATGAAAATATTTGTTTGTTATCAAGCACAGAGCTACAGCAAGGGCTATCTGTGGTCTGAACACCACCGATATCGAAACATGGTTTCTAACACCATAAGTCTGAAGACATACTGCTGTGCCACTGGTGGGCTGGTGTAAATGAAATTGAATGAAACTGAATTAATCTTAAGTTTCACGTTTATATGAACTTATTTTGTCTTTCGGTGGATGAGTGGTAAGCTTGAAAACATATAACGCAAAAATTCGGGATTCGAGCTTCTCGATGGTGGAGTGGCGCGGAATAATTGATTGCGCTGTGGATTGACGCTAAACGGCAATGGTTTGGTTTGAATTTCGCGATGGCTATCTGCGCTAGCCGTCCCTAATTTAGCAGTGAAAGGCTAGAGGAAGGGAAGGCAGTTAGTCAGCAAATTGAATTTAAAGAGTGCTTTCGGGAAAGAAAGAGTTATTTAGAAGGTAAACATCTACAGACAACACAATTTAAATGAAAATATCGTCACACACTGAGACCAGTCACACACACACAAATATTTTAAACCAGAATGATTTGTGCAACAAATAGTAGAATAATGACCAATCACGTGGGTGTTTTGTTCAATAAAAGTAATGATTCGGTTAATTTCCTCCCGTTAAATTGTCCATAGTTGCGTCACAACTTCATTACTCTGTTTGTCTGTTTTGAATTTCGCGCAAAGCTACATGAGGGCTATCTGCGTTAGCCGTCCCTAAGTTAGCAGCGTAAGACTAGAGGGAAGGCAGCTAGTCATCACCACCTACCGCCAACTCTTGGGCTACTCTTTTACCAACGAATAGTGGGATTAACTATCACATTATACACCCCCATGGCTGAAAGGGCGAGCATGTTTGGTGCGACGGTAATTCGAACCCGCGACCCTCGGATTAAGAGTCGAATGCCTTAACCACCTGGCCATGCCGGGCCAAGACGATGGTTTGAAAATTTATAAAATGATTCCATTTCAAAACGTTTTTCCACGTGTATAATCCCATTCTGCGTGCGAGTTGTACCCTAGGGTTGTATTCTTATTGTGGGTGGTTGGAAGTAAGGTGCTGCCTTTCCTCTACTATCTGAAGGAAATACGCAAGTGAACACATTACATCGAACATTAAGAATGGATACACGACTCGTACTTTTATGAAAACAAATGATCGGTTGTTATACATAAGCTTTACCCAAACTTGCTCGTAACTTAAACACCTTATATTTACTAATGTTAAAATATCATCTTCTTACACTTTAACTTTTCAAACCTAAGAAAATAAACCAATTACTGATCTCGATTGCCTTTAAGAGAGAGAGAAGAAAAAAAAATACATAAGTACACCGACATTAGTTGGCGTGTTTCCATGTTCATTATCAACTCGAAACGACATAAAGGCAAATTTATTGCCTCTTTAGGAATTCTTATAAGGCGTCATATTGCAAAGTTCTCACATGTCTAATATTTTTCTTTTGCTACTTTATATTTCCACATCTTTGCTGAATTTGATCAGACCAGACTTTGTTGGGATACTCGGGGCTTGCAATTCGACGGAAATATTTCTTCATGGAATAGAGCGTGGGACGTGGCCTAGTGATTAACGTATCCCGAATGTGAGGCTAAAAATTCCTGATTCGCGTCCCGTTGCTGAATAAACCTCGCTTTGTAGCTTGACCAAGGATTTGTTATAAGAGAGCGGTGGTGAAATTCCAATTTTTGGTTGGAGAGTAGCAGCACGAGCGATGAGTATTGTCCACTAACTGCCTTCCCTTTAGCCCAAGAGTTTCATATCAGTAACGGATTTGGACATGTAGTAAACTAAAAAGTAACACCATGGAGTAGAATTAGCGAATCTGACAAATACGAATGCTGAAATAAGTTGATTTGAATTCGGTTGTATTTTATTTTGTTTGTTCTGTTTTTAAATTTTGCACAAAGCTACACGAGGGATATCTGCGCTAGCCGTCCCTAATTTAGCCGAGTAAGACTAGAGGGAAGGCAGCTAGTCATCACCGCCTACCACCAACTCTCGGGCTACTCTTTCACCAACGAATAGTGGGATCAACCGTCACGCCCCCACGGCCGAAAGGGAATTGTTGAAAGAATCTGTATTTGTATTCTGATTTTACTTCCTTTGTACGTAGAGAAATTCTGGATTTATTTTGACCTTCTATTAAAACATAACACAGCAGAGCATTTGTGTGTTTCAGTCCTCGTGTTTATTAACTTATTTAACCTGGGGCAAACATGCTCGCCCTTTCAGCCGTGGGGGCGTTATAATGTGACGGTCAATCCCACTATTTGTTGGTACAAGAGTAGCCCAAGAGTTGGCGGTGGGTGGTGATGACTAGCTGCCTTCCCTCTAGTCTTACACTGCTAAATTAGGGACGGCTAGCGCACATAGCCCTCGAGTAGCTTTGTGCGAAATTCAAAACAAACAAAAAATTAACCTGGGACAATTTTGAACACTGCCCCCGAACATGTTCGCCTTCTGAGAGGCGGGGGCGTAATAATATGACATCATTTTTACCACTCGTTGGTAAAGAGCTACCCAAAAGTTGATTGGGTATGGAGGGTGGCGTTAACAAGATGCCTTCCCTCTAGTCTCTCACGTCAAACTCATACATAAATAAACTTTCTATTAATCTCTCTTTGCGTATACCTCCATACCAATTTCCATCTATTATATACATACGTGTGTATATTATATAGCTAGCAAGATTTCGCTTTTTTGTCAGACTCTGTGCTTTGCAGTTTTCATCCTTGTGGCGGAACTGCTGAAACGCGTACGTCTAAGAAAGCTTAGTTACCTTTCAGACCAGTAGCGTTGACATACAAAGAGGAAGAACCATAAGATGCCGGAAGAAATATGTATCAGAACCAGTTAATAATAATCTATGGTCGGGGTAGGTTGCTGACTGACGCTTATGAAGTGACTGCATGTATTTCTTGCGCATTTTAACGGAGCATTTGAACGTAAATTCACGAAATAACCGACCGTGTTCCATGGATACAATACCTCCTCTAGATGTGAAGGAAATGGCACTTTTGGATAAAACTGGCTATAAGTCAACAGGCGACGTGTCATAGTACTGAACGTTATCTGTTTTGGTTACGAAGCATGACAAACAACTTATGATTTCCAAATTTGCTGTCAAAAAAGGTCGTTAAGAATTTCAAGTCAGGAAATCAAAACTCGTTCCAATACCTCGTTTATGCGGTAGGAATACCTTAATACGTATACGTGACGTTCATCGTTCGCTTGTCTTCTCGTTTGTTTTTATCTGTAGGTACGAAATGGTGTACACGGTGAAGAATCGAGCTCAGAATTTTAGAGTTATAAGCGCTTGAGCTCACTGCAAAGACATGGTGGAAGCTATAAGTGTTTTTTTTTTTTTATCTTATATTGTCGTTTCGTCTTCATTCTTACTCGTGGTTGGATGAGGGCAAGCTAAACACTGAATCTGTTTCTTGTAAAGCTTCCTTATACAGGAATTACATTATTTACGAGCCTGATGGTTAAAAAAATACAATGTGTCGGAGGTTAGGTAACAAAGATTTAGCACGCATAAGGTAAAATTATTTAAAAGTGCCATAAAAACATACTTACAGAGGACAAATGGATTTAATTTGACTATTTGTATATCATGTTTTTCTCTATCTCTGCTCCTAGTGGCACAGAGGTATATTTGCAGACTTGCAACGCTAAAACCGGGTTTCGATACCTGTGATGAGCAGAGAACGGAGATCATATTGTGTAGCTTTCCCCTAATTCCAAACAAACAAAGGCCCGGCATAGCCAAGAGTGTTAAGCGTTCGACTCCTAATCCGAGTGTGGCGGGTTCGAATCCAGGTCGCACCAAGCATGCACGCCCTTTCAGCCGTGGAGGCGTAATAATGTGACGGTCAATCCCACTATTCGTTGGTAAAAGAGTAGCCAAAGAGTTGGCGGTGGGTGGTAATGACTAGCTGCCTTCCCTCTAGTCTTACACTCCTAAATTAGGGACGGCTAGCGCAGATAGCCCTCGAGTAGCTTTGTGCGAAATTCAAAAAAACAAACAAACAAAATATATATTCCCCTCTACATTCCGCCATGAAAATTACTTTATTTACGACACATTATTATATAAAGAGGATTATTTTAATTAACTGAATTTAACAATGTATTGTAATTTCCTCAAACGTATTAATAGCAAATGCATTACATCAAATAATATGAAAGGTATGCCAACTACATTTCTACTCTGAAAGTTTTCTTTTCAAATCTAAAGACGTTCATATCATTCGCAAACCCAAGTAATGTTTTATTCATTTAGTTTTACATAGAAAATGAGTTCTATAATAGGTAGAACATCAGGTTATACGACACATGAATGCTATGGTATGCATGTGGTTTTAATAATGAAATTGAATCGAACTTATAGGAACCTTTGCATGCTGAGACTAAAGGAATGAGTCGATTTTAACAGTCACAAGTCTCATAATGTTAGTCTGAAACTTTTAAGTTACTCTGGTTTTAGATATATATATATATATATTATAATTTGCGTGAGAAACCAGTTCTGTCAGTCGCACTATTTATATAAAGAAAAAGATTTATCAGTCTCGTGGTTTGTGCAAGAAGTCAGTTTTATCAGTCACTCTGTTTCTGTGAACAGATTTGTCAGTCTCGTGGTTTATATGAGAACCCAGTTTTATCGGTTTTACAATGAAAAACAGCATAGGTTCGATTCCTCTCGGTGGAGGGCCTGGCATGGCCAAGCGTGTAAGGCGTGCGACTCGTAATCCGAGGGTCGCGGGTCGCGCCCGCGTCGCGCCAAATATGCTCGCCCTCTCAGCCGTGGGGGTGTATAATGTGACGGTCAATCCCACTATTCGTTGGTAAAAGAGTAGCCCAAGTGTTGGCGGTGGGTGGTGATGACTAGCTGCCTTCCCTCTAGTCTTACACTGCTAAATTAGGGATGGCTAGCACAGATAGCCCTCGAGTAGCTTTGTGCGAAATTCCAAAACAAACAAACACAAATCCTCTCGGTGGACATAGCAGACAGCCTGATGCGGTTTTGCTATAAGAAAACACACTGTTTCTGTGAAAAGACAGATTTATCAGTATCTATGTTTCTGTGAACAGTGAGATTTATCAGTCTCATAGTTTTTATGAGTAATGAGTAACCGGTTTTGACATTAGCTTTGTTTCTCTAAGATATTTTTTCCAGTTTCTCTAGTTCAGCAAGCACTCAATTTTATCACTTTCTTTGTTTCTGTAAGTAGCAAATTTTATCAGTTTCTCTATTACAACAGCTCATAAAGAACCAGTCTTTTCAGTTATTCTGTTTTGTGAGAGTGTTTATTAAACAGTAAGTCTTGTTAAGTAGCTAAAATACTCCCTCTAAAAACAGAAAAATAAAAACACATCTTTTAATGTAAACAAACGTTTATAAGTGCAGTACGCGCAGTACGTATTATTTCGTTACTGATTGTTTGTTTGTTTGTTTTTGAATTTCGCGCGAAGCTACACGAGGGTTATCTGCGCTAGCCGTCCTTAATTTAGCAGCGTAAGACTAGAGGGAAGGCAGCTAGTCATCTCTACCCACTACCAACTCTTGGGCTACTCTTTTATCAACGAATATTGAGATTGACCGTAACTTTATAATGACCCCACGACTGAAAAAGTAAGCATGTTTGGTGTGAGAGAGATTCAAACCCGCGACTTTCAGATTTCGAGTCGAGCGCCCTAACCACCTGGTCATGCCAGGCCTCGTTACTAATTATATAATAAAAGTGTTTACTAATATAAGTAGATAGAAAGGATTTGAAGAGAGAAGTAGTTTCCTCTGGGAAGTGTCAGAAACGTAATAAGCGAGGAGCAAGAAACAATTGGATTTGAACTATTAATTGTCTCCAGTCTTGACAATTCATTCACTGCACATTGCTTTATTCGACTGCTAAATCGGTTGTACCTCGTTATGCACGTACATTAGGTTCTATTCGGCTCACCTGATGTCAAATCACAGTGAAATGTGGTTTTAGAAGGGGGAAATATTCGTTACATATGTAGATTGATATGTGCTTTTCTCGGTGCGTAATATTAAAAGTCGTTTCAAATTTTAAAAAAATAAAAAGGTGTAACATTTGTTAAGCTTAACGTATACGTGTGAAGAAGTCCATCAGATTGTTATGCTTCAGAGGATTCAATAAATATGTCCAAGAGCGTTAATTATTTTGTCAAGTATTACAGCTTTTCCATAACAGCCCCAACATTGAATCAGAAATACACACTATACATCTAAACGCTATTTACTCACAACATTCCTTGTAATTTCTCTTTATCTGGTTGAATTGGCCCGGCATGGACAAGTGAATAAGGCACTTGACTTGTAACCTAAGGGGCATGGGTTCGAATTTCCGTCGCACGAAACATCCTCGCCTTTTCAGCCGTGGGGACGTTGTAATGTGATGTGTCAATCCCACTGTTCGTTGGTAAAAGTATATTTGTTTTTTTGAATTTCGCGCAAAGCTACGCGAGGGCTATCTGCGCTAGCCATCCCTAAGACTAGAGGGAAGGCAGCTAGTCATCACCACCTACCGCCAACTCTTGGGCTACTCTTTTACCAACGTATAGTGGGATTGACCATCACATTATAACGCTATTATTTTTCTCAACGTTTGGGTTGAGAAATTTTTTTACATAGAGAAGCAAACAACCCATACGAGCTGTTTTTACATGTATATAAAGTTAACAAGCACATTATCTTTTACAGAAAAATTGAAATAGATTGATTTTGAATCTCACGCATAGCTACACGAGAGCTATCCGCGTTAACCGCCGCTAATTTAGCAGTGTACGACTAATGAGAAGACAGCCAGTCATCACCACCAGTCGTCAACTCTTGCTCTACTCTTTTACCAACAAAAGGGCGAGCATATTTGGTACGACGACGATTCGAACGTGCAACCTTCATATTACGAGTCGAGTGCCATAACCGCTTGTCCATGCTAGGCCAATAGATTGTGTGTGTGTGTGCACATGTATGTGCCTGTGTGTACGTACGTATAACACCAAAAAAGTAAATATATATATATATATACACTGCTATCTGAAAACTTACACCTGAGTGAAATTTCCCAAACAGCTATATCATTAGTGTCGTGATTATTTCGCACGTATTTTCGTGAGAATACGTGTCATTTCACGCGTCTTTCCGTGAGAAGTAACCCTGTTTCAGTGCATTCTGTACATGGTGATCACCGTTAAGATACACAACCCCATTTTCTGTACTGAGATTTGTCGTTTGCTACTATAACGAGAGCTTCAGTTTTGTCAATTGTTCCTTTGCCCTTTCAGCCGTGGGAGCGTTATAATGTGACGGTCAATCCCACTGTTCGTTGATAAACGAGTAGCCCAAGAGTTGGCGGTGGATGGTGATGACAAGCTGCCTTCCCTCTAGTCTTACACTGCTAAATTAGGGGCGGCTAGTGCAGATAGCCCTCGTGTAGCTTTGCGCGAAATTCAAAAACAAGCAAACAAACAATTGTTCCGGTACAAAAAAAACAACAACACGCAAAATGCTATTGATAAACACGATTGATTTTATTTTTAGCAGTGTAAAGTTACAGAACTGTTCACATGTTGGAAACCATAACAACACGAAGACAAATGAGAACTCATTGCGGCCATAACCTTCCTGCACGCTATCGGATACTTTGTCCGTGCTTTGGGGATCCTGAAGAAGGACACTAAATGTTAATTATGTAATGCAGTAACTGTTATCCGACATTTTGGCTGTTAAAAATCTTCAGTTCAATGTCTTGAGACACAATATAGATTTCAAGACATAACTGGTAGTGGCTAAATGTACAGAAATGTACTTTACACATTCGAATTATGGTTAAATATACTTTAAATTTGCTTGTAATTCTGTTGGTATCTCAGATGTTGGCACCAACTTCTACTTACTAAGTGCAGTTGCAGTTTTCACAACCGAGCCAAAGTTTGATATTCCTAGCAACGGTCGAGGGGGACTTTGTTTCGAGAGGAAGGAGGAAATTACATACAACCCCATCATCACTTCAGTGACCGTTCTATTACGGATATGTTTTGAGTGGACACGCAGATCATGCTGTGGATCTGAGTGGTGGACTCAAAAACATGTTAAAGACGTACTGAGCCCGGATGTATTCATACAAAGTAACGGTTTGTTTGTTTTTGGAATTTCGCACAAAGCTACTCGAGGGCTATCTGTGCTAGCCGTCCCTAATTTAGCAGTGTAAGACTAGAGGGAAGGCAGCTTGTCATCACCACCCACCGCCAACTCTTGGGCTACTCTTTTACCAACGAATAGTGGGATTGACCGTCACATTATAACGCCCCCACGGCTGGGAGGGCGAGCATGTTTGGCACGACTCGGGCGCGAACCCGCGACCCTCAGATTACGAAGCGCACGCCTTAACGCACTAGGCCATGCCAGGCCCTACAAGGTAACGGCTGGAATCAAGTGTCAGAAGTATTTGGTATAAACTAGTCACAAATATCACCGGTTGACCAATAGCCATAGAGAGCAGAGCACGGAGTGCCTGTTTTGTAACTTTGTGTTGAGTAACAACAACAGATTTTAAAACTCTGTATTTGGAGACACTCGTGTTGAACATGTAGTTATCAAAGGTATATTTATAATGAAATTGTACTGCTCACCATACTCCAGAAATAGATGGCGCCACTAAAATTTATTCTTATAATAAGTCTATTGCAGTAAAAAATATGTTGGTTTGTTTTCTTATAGCAAAGCTACACCGAGCCCACCAAGGGAAATGGAACCACTGATTTTAGCGTTGCAAATCCAGGGACATACCGCTGTACTAGCGTGGGTCGGTAAAAATATGAACATTAGATATAAATATATTTAACTGACGAACAATTGAAACTCGTATTTCAGCGACATAATGCGACTTAATGTTAGCCTTAATTATCTTATGTTTAGATATTTTTAGTCGTCATTACAGCTCTATTTAATAAAGTCTTCATTCTCATCCACAATGTTGTTAAAACTCTTTGCAACAAACACTCACGAAACAAGCTCAACTTTTGCGGTCATTTCTTACAGCCGGCTTCCCACAAGCGCTATAAATCCAATTTTACAATTAAAATTCGTAATAAAGATAACGTACACGTACTTCTAAACAATAGTTAGTTTCAGTACTGAGTTTCTAACGAAACTGTCTACGTGAAACATTCAGCATCGACGTTTACTCACAAGTCGTTTTGATCGTTTTAATGTAAACAATCTTTTTATTAAAAAGAAAACATTTATATTTTCAAGTAACAAACGTGTATCATATAGCATTCGTTATTTTGATTTAAATGAGAACTAGCATTTGTTTTTACAACTTGAGCGACATCTTATGGTACAAACTGGCTAAAAGGCTGTGTTAGAGTTTCCTGAGATCTAGATATTGTCAGAACTCATTTATAACCGTTAACAGCACGGAGAACAAACACTAAGCACAATGTGTTTCCATCCTCCACCACACAGTGGCACAGCAGTATGTCTGCGGACTTACAACGCTAGCAACCAGGTTTCGATATCCGTGGTGAGCAGAGCACAAGTAGCCGATTGTGTAGCTTTGTGCTTAACTACAAACAATCAAAACAATTCGCCGCCTAGCATGTGACAATGCTTAGCCGAATTTCAGTCATTTTTGTATTACTCCAAGTGTAATAAAAAAAAAAGTGAAAATCATTCGTCATGTTATGGATCGAACATTGTACTTGTCAATACGCAACTCCTTACGTTAATCCATAGGCTACACTCAACCGTTAGTCAAAAACACTTACAACATCCGCAGTCAGTATCTATTTATTGATGGCTCGGCATGGCCAGGTGGGTTAAGGCGTTCGACTTCTAATCTGAGGGTCGCGGGTTCGAATCCCCGTCGCACCAAACATGCTCGCCCTTTCAGCCGTAGGGGCGTTATAATGCGACGGTCAATCCCACTATTCGGTGGTAAAAGAGTAGCCCAAGAGTTGCTGGTGGGTGGTGAAGACCATCTGCCTCCCCTCTAGTCTTACACTGTTAAAATATGGACAGATAGCCTTTGTGTAGCTTTGAGCGAAATTCAAAACAAACCAATTTATTTATACACATCATGTTTATAAACAATAGTTTTACAATTCTTCCATTAAATTGGGTAAAGCCTTCCGGGAGTGAAAGCGGTAAGTTGACGATAAGAATCGGGGTTCGATACCAGTGATGAATAGATAATAGATACCTCACTGTGTAGCTCTACATTATAATAAACAAATGCTGATCAAAACCCACCACTCAAATCAGTTCGAGACTTTTTTTACTGTCCTTAATTTGTTAAGGTCGGTGATACACAATATATTGTATCTTTAATTTATCACGTGATGACCCTAGAAATTGTCTTAAATTATTTTGAAATGTTAACATCATTCACAATATCATCTTCACATTTTCATGGGGTAACATTGAAACATTTATGATATGCAGAAATATGATATATTTTCTACTACTTTAGTTACTTAGAGATTTAAAAAAATGTTGGCTAATTCTTCTCTGTGTTATAATGTTTCTTTATTATATATATATAGTAGGTAATGTTTATTATTCTGCCCGTAAGGCTATTGCAATAATATGTAGAATGAAGATAAAAAAAAAATAATTGGCTGTAATGTCCCTTTGTGGCCGAATTGACTTTGTCTGAACGATACAGCCAACCAATGCTGTGAAAGAACGAAAATCACGAGGTTATACTGTGGAGTGGAAAGGAAGCGAAATTGCCTGTCGACTTTTTATATCTTACTCAAATTTGCTATTGTTTATGCATGTGATACGTGTTGGTAAATCGGCTGTACCCGAAATTACCATACATTTACAACACGTTTAATTTCTATCGAGGAAACAAAACATAGTTCAGAATCAATATTCCCTCGGTGGACACAGCAGATAGCCTGATGTGGTTCTGCTGTAAGAAAAAAACACACACTCTCAAAATCAATTAACACACATTGATTAAACATTTATCATTAGTTAGCTGTGAAAATCTGTTTTATGCCTAAAGAAACAAAAACTCCAAGTATCACTCTGAGGCTATGTTTCATATCTTCCATAGCATGCTAAGGTCTAGCGCACCATTTTTATAATTTGGAACTCTTTACTTCAATAGTCAACGAGGGAGCAAAATGGTTTTGATTCTACGATAGATGGAACTTTCTAAATTAATCAATCAGACTGCCTACGTCACGGCTCTAGACAAAGTGTGTATAATGACATTCTGCTCTACACTTAAATTGTTCGTGTATAGCACGCCTCTTCGTGTGACCATACAGTGTTTCTGTGCATACTTGATGTAAGGGGTTACTCACTAACCCTACTGAAACAAGAGCTACATCTGTCTTTCTGATGACTGAGAAATATAACACATGTGAATCGGTATCGTATGAAGACCACGATATAATCACAAATTAGTCAGTCCAATACAAGGCCAAAATAAACACAGATTGTTTGAAGTTTTATAAACATTTTATTGGTATTATCAGCCTAAATGATTCATTGTTCGACAAAATAAAGAAGATAATTTTAAACTACTGATAAGAGGGAAGGGAACAAGTTAACAGCGCCCACCGCCTGTACAATTAAACTTTATCGAATAGCGATATTGACTGTCACAGTTATAACGCCACAAACAAAAAAGATGATAAGCGACATATCGCGTCTAAAATCTTTTACCTTCCTGGCAAATTAATCACCAGATCACTTTCACTTCCGGAGTTGTATTTGGAAAGTTATGTGTAAATTTTAAGGGTATTCGAAAGTTCTTTCTGAAGCGACGAATCCTTTTGAGTAACTCTGGTGTAAGAATACCAAGTATTAAAGACCGCTCAATTTTCATGTTGTTTTTAATTTAGTTTTTGAAATGGAGTACAAAAAAATTTTAAAACTTTCAGGAGTTAAGACAGAACTTTCTAAACTGTTCACGAAAATTCAAAGTACAATATAACCACGTAGTATTTGATTTTTATTTTCTTTTTACTAATGGAACATTGATAGAATTAATTAGGGTTAAAATATTTTACCAACTGATTATTCTTTGTTTCGCTACATGTAGTTTTTGCTACCTAATACCTAATTATACGAAAATTATTTGCGCGCAATGCGCGTGACATGCGATGAAAGACTTAATCAGTCAGTCTTTTTAGTCTGTCATCACATAATCCCCTTATTAAAGGCGAAGTATCCCAGGTATTTATACGTAAATATGTACTGAACGGCGCTGCTCATCTAAAGATTATAATCTAGAAAGTCAGGGAAAATACAACAACCTCTTCCATTTATTCTGTTACTTACAGAAAGAAAAATATCTAATGATTAAATGCAGTATTTCGCTAATAACAGAGGATGTAGTCTAGTAGCAAACTATTCATACCTTAGAAAGAACACGAAAAATAGAAGGTTCGAATGTCTTCCTCTAGCATGCTATTGGCTGACATTCGTACGTCCAGCAATAAGTTTCACACGACATTTTTATGTTGAGGAATGAATGTTAAACTCGAAAACATATCTATACAGCGAGTTTTTTCATAACTAGCCAGACTTGAAACATATTTTTACTCCAAAATGCTTAGTGGTTTTTCCGTAATAAATGGGGCAGACGAATAGAGTAGGCCAAGGGTAAGCATTGAGTACTATTGACTAGTTACTTCTTCTATAGGCATAACAGTCACAAATTAGGGACAACTTTGCGTGGATAATCCCTTTTGTATGCTTAAGGAAAAGTTCTGGTTAAAAATAAATAATTAAACAAAAATACATACTACTGGTTAAACTTAATTGTAGACATGCATAAAATATTATTATCACCTAAATTTGTTAGGCCTACTTTTAACGGGTAAAGCAAAGTATGTTTTTCACGGGCTCACCGACCTTATATTAATAGCGACATGCGCGCTGCCTCTATTAGAAATATAGATTAATATTTATTTTTGGTTTTAGTTCTTTGTTTTTTCAAATGTAAAATTTGAAAGTCACGGTTAATTTTAAATCGGTGTTAATTCAAAATTTGTTTTTCATCTTCGGTTTTGAAAAGTATATTAGAGTAATCAAATGATTACCTTACCTAAGCAATAACCCTGTCTACTAGAATGTTTAGACTTGAACAGATAAGTGAAATGTTTTCAGGATTTGTTCAGTAACCGTCAGTTTATTGCTTTACAAAATGATAAAGACTATACTGGACTTATAAACCAAACCAATATCGTATTAATACGTACTTCTAAGACCATTTGTTTCAAACTGATGTTGAAATGTTGCTACTTTCTTTTTGAAATAGATAATTATTATGCAAAATTATTCTCGCTTACTCAAAACGTGTTTCTTACTACAACTCTATGCATTACCACGAGGCCTAGCGTGACTTGATGGTTAGAGTACTTGAATCGCAATTTGTGGGTCACGGTGACGAGTCACGTCATTAAACATGCTCGTCCTTTCAGCTGTGAGAACGTTATAATGTTACTGTCAACCTCACTATTCGTCGACAAATAGTAGCTGTGGTTGGTGTTGATTAGTAGCCTTGAATCACTCCAAATAACGGACGGCAAATGTAGATAGTTCTTGGATAGCTTTGCGCGAAATTCAACAAATAAAGAAAAGCATTGTGATACTTTGTGTAGGTGTGTTTTTTACACTGTTAACGATACACTGAGAAGGAAGGAGAGTTACTTTATGTGAAAAAGTATAAAAAAAATAAAATACAATTTTGTTCGTGCTTGTTGACTTGAGAGGTGCCAGATGGCTTCTATTATCGTCTGAATATCTGGTGCGTAGACACAGCTACCAAAACTTTTTGTTCAGCTCCTTTAGAAGATATCTGATTGGGCTACGACATTTGTGGATCATCCAAAGACCTCGAAGTCCTATAAAATAATGAGTTTCTAGTGTGCTTTGAATTGAAAAGCTTGTGATCAGGTTTTAATATACGAATTTCATGAGATTTTTACTCACTGATTGTGGTGTGACTATCGTCCAAATGTTCCATCATTTTGTTTACATAACACAAGGTTTCCATAACGATTCGTCACTAACATTATGATGCTGTCTTGGGTTGTCAATATTTAGAAGAATTTTTTTCTTTTTTTTTTTTGAATCAAGTAATGAAACTTAACATTTCCCGCTGTTTCTTTTAGCGACAGTTTCCGATTATTTGTATTTCACGTTTCAGAGGGAGATGTTTCACAGTGAGCTAATAATTAAAACAGAACGGTGCTTTTTCTACACCAGAGGTCACCCTATCTCTACTTTTGTAAATGGCCAGGAATTCTTTAGCTTACTGTATGTGCAATACTGCAATGTTTTGTTTACGAATGCTAATCCAACGCTGAGGTTTATCTGGTAGTTTCTTTTATTATCCTGCCCCCATTGACTCAGTGGGAACTCTGAAGGCTTATAACACTAAAAATCAAGTTTTGATACCCATGTTCAGCTTAACTCAGATAGCACAAGACTACATAATAACAAAGATACAAACTTAGCATCTTATCCACTACAACATATGTATTTCACAAACAAAAGAAATATTTAATATAATTAGCTTTATACTTAACTACCAATTAATAAGGATTTTAATACCATCTTTTATAGTATTTTAAGCTGACTAATAAAGATCTCCTATAATAGACCGAAAACCTATTTCCTATGCATCAAAAACAATATTTCTTCTTATGAGGAACTCAACGTTATATTTGACCCTTGTTTCTTATTCATCAGGAAGGTTGATCTCTTCTTCTGACTCTCGAAAAGAAAAACTTATTCAAAGGATATTTGTGATAAGACAATAGTATGAGGCTTATTGTTTTTAACACCACATTTTTATTTTGTACAATATTATTATTATTTCACCCACGCTATGTCCGCCATATCCATTGTCGTCAACGCATTTTGTATAATACCAGAGCTCAACAAACCGGCTTGGGTACAACAAACACAGTAGCGGTCGAGTTATTATTTATAAAAGCCATTTGTGAAAAACAATATTTTTTATTGGAGTGAATGCCTTAACTTGGCGAAGCGTAATTATAACCAATTATAATTGTCACAAGACAAATAATATGGTCTTAAAAATACAGTTAGCTAATACTACTGTATTATGGCAAATATAATTGAATTAAAAAATGTGACATGTTTTATGAACGTTATTATTATTATTGAATTTTTGGACAACAGTGACATTGTTGTGAAAAACCAATATTGGTAAAATTAAAACATAAGAAACATAACTCTATGTATACAAAATCATATATTTACGTGTCTGTATTAACGGTTTGTTTTAATAAGTAAACAATTAAATTTACAGATAGTCTGCGAAAATTTGTAAAAATTCACATATTTTTGGATAGAAACGCTATTGTTGCAAAGTTTTGGGTGGTTACAAAACTCGTGATGTGAAAATATAAATAAAAACTATTTCTTGGTAGACATGGGTTGAAAACATTAATGGTAATTAAAGGGTTTGTGGTTAATTTTTCATTGTAGGCTTTTCCTTTACTTATAACCTTCGGATTTTGCTTGAATTTCAACAGCAAATGGAGCTGATGTGCGTTTGGGAATGAAGTACCGTGTCGGCTTATGTAGTGTTCCGCTAGGGAACTATCTAGTTTCCTAATTTTTTACATTAGTGTAAGTTTCGTCAGAGACGTGTTCGTGTTAATAATAAATTACGCTATTTTCTATACATCTGTTTTGTTTCATTGTTCTTTCAAGACAATGGTAGCTCAGCGGCAAGTCTGAAGGCTTATAACGCTAAAAATCCGTGGTTGGCATACCACAGACAGCCCATTTTGTACGTTTGTGCTTAACAAAAAACAAAGTTGTTCTTTGAGAGACATTTTTAGTTTTTGAATTATTCTAGTAAGAAGTAAAGCTCGTCTGATTGCCTGTCTTGACTTGAGTATTAATGTGTCCCTGGTGGTATGAACAACAAATGTTGTTACCATCCTGTCTAACGTCTATTGCTTTCGTAATGTCTTATAAAATTGTACCCGAAAAATGTCGTGGATAACAGTTTGGGAAGAGAAGTTTCTGAGGGGTTTAATAGCTTCTCTGGGGGCATTCTTGTTAGAAAGTTGTTGTTGTTTTTTCTGTGCTTTTATCACTCACTGATTATTTTTCTACTTTTGATGTGATCCGGATGGCGTGAATCGCAATGTGGAAGAACAGATTCTTTCATGATTTGTTGTAGACCGAACTATAAAATATCTGCATATTGGTGATTAGACATTTAGTTTATCCAATAATTTCGATGTAAACTTAATATTGAGATGATACGAAGTTAATATTTAATACAGGATTATTAGGCCTCGGATACCAATTTGTGATCAATAACTTTTATGTGTTTCGTAACTTCCATTCTTTCTTTACTGCTAGCTTCATTAATAGTATTAATTTGAATATTATATAACAGATGTTATGGTGTGAACGCCTTTTCCAAGCTGTCGAAACATGATTATAATAAATGATAGTTGTAATAAGGCATTAGTATTAGTTCTGTTTTATTTCTAAAACACTACAGTGTTTATCGTGGCCTGGCATGGCCAAGCGCGAAGGCATGCAACTTGTAATCCGAGGGTCGCGGGTTCGCGCCCGCGTCACGCCAAACATGCTCGCCCTCCCAGCCGTGGGGGCGTTATAATGTGACGATCAATCCCACTATTCGTTGGTAAAAGAGTAGCCCAAGAGTTGGCGGTGGGTGGTGATGACTAGCTGCCTTTCCTCTAGTCTTACACTGCTAAATTAGGGACGGCTAGCACAGATAGCCCTCGCGTAGCTTTCTGCGTAATTCCAAACAACAACAACAACGATAACTAACTAACATTGTTTATCAAGTCCCTTGGGAATTTTCGAGAATTATAAAAGTGTTTAATGACAATATTCCAAACACATTGCGGTATCCATTGTCAATGACGCATTGTGTTCAATCCAGATCTCACCGGCCAGCTGTGACAGAACTAGTGATTTGAACACTATTTATGTAAACCTACTTTTACGACAATAATTGTTACGGTGTGAATTACTTTTTCGTAGCTATCGTGTTTGTTGAGTTCCAGCCGACCTGATGAGCTGTATACGAAACTAAACTCATTGACGATAGTAGTAGATACAGCGAACATAGTGTGGTTGGAATACTCTTATTAAGAACTGTTCTAATTCTTGAAAATCCCTAACGACTAAATAAATAATGAATTGTCATATGGTAGCAACTTTGTGACATATTATTAGAGTTACAGCTGAAAGTTGTTTACACTGATGATACTTAACTGATGAAACAATGAATTTTAATCTAATTGTTTTAATTTTTTTTCCCACAGAGCTCCCAGTGGCACAGCGGTGTGTTTGAAACCCGATAAACCTGCTTTCAATTCTCGTGGTGGGTAAGGCACAGGTAGCCCACTGTGTGGTTATATGTTTAACCAAAGTCAAACAAACAAACTCTTCACAGATTCGTGGGCTTTCTCCCCACAATGGTACAGCGGTTTGTTTGTGACCTTATACCACTAAAAACCTTGTTTCGATACCCATGGATGGTAGTTTTGTGCTTAACTACAGACAAACACACATTCTATTTGTTTGTTTTAAATTTTACTTTCTCCGTCACTGTATCACACATTTATACAGCGCCTTTTTTTTGTCCTGTTAGGTGTTTGTAGATCCAGGTTTTTCACTGCATTTTTATATTTATAAGTTGTACGCTAACTTTACGGTAGGTTTCCTATTTTCCTATATCTATGTTGTCGATCTCTATCCCACATTTGCCGACCATACGTAGATCTTCATTAGTCATGAAAGTTCTGTATTCGAAAACTTCTTTCTTTCTCACCATAGTTTTCTATCTTTTCATCTCTACCTTCGTCTCTGGAAAAAGAAAGAACGGGTGTAATTTACAATATATATGGTTATGTTTGTCATAACATGTACAAATAAAATATTCCTCCTACTCAAGATGTTTTTTATAAACACACTAAGAGAACTCTCTCAGAAACTTTCGATCTCGGAGCGACTTTAGAGCTGAAGTAACACCAAAAGAAAGCTTATGTTGTTGCTATGGGAACAAATAGTCTGTCTCAGATGCAACAGAAATTTAAATATAAATTGTTTGTTTGTTTGAATTTCGCACAAAACTACTCGAGGTGTTATCTGTGCAAGCCGTCCCTAATTTAGGAGTGCAAGACTAGAGAGAAGGCAGCTAGTCATCACCATCCATCGCTAACTCTTGGGCTACTCTTCTACCAACGAATAGTGGGATTGACCGTCACATTATAATGCCCCCACAGCTGAAAGGGCGAACATGTTTGGCGCGACGGGAATGCGAACCCGCGACCCTCAGATTACGAGTCGCACGCCTTAACACGCTTGGTTATGCCGGGCCTAAACAGAAATTTATTTACAGTTTAACCTTGAAGGAACTTGAAGTTAGGTAATATAAAACATTTATTCCACTTTGTAAGTCACAGTTTTTCTTGTGTAGTTTTCTAATTAAGGTTGCTGAATCAATCGCTTATTCATATTTTTTTCTCATCTTAAGATTTTACTGTTATTATTAATTTTGCTCATAGTGCAGTGTATGTGGTATTATATTTGGCCACTAGATGGCTTAGGTGAAAATTTTTTGTGTCGCGTTGAGCCAAAACAAAGAGACTGTAAGCATTATTTTATTGGAAAATATATCAATAACAGTCATGTCTTTTTTGTTTTTCTTGACAGGGGTAACAATATTTCAAATTTCCTTGTTGTTTTATGAAATGTTTTATTTTTGTTAGCGAATCTTCCTTAGCTTTGGTGTAGCTCAGTGTTTAGAATTCAAGCCTACGAATTCGAGAGTTCTTGCGTCACGTCCCGTTACCACGAAAATGCGCTCACTTTGCTAATTTTTATTGATGTGTGAAACAATAAATCGCTTCTTTTAAATAACGCAGAAAGAAAACATCGAATAGCTACCTTCTACCAATCATTGTGCTGGCTTTTCCTTGATATTAAACGTCTATTTTTGTCCTCTAACGACAAAAACTCCCTTATACTTAAGTCTAGCACGACCTTGTGTTTAGAGCGATCGACTCAAAATGTGTGGATTACGGGATCGAAACTCTTCGCCGAACATGCAAACCATTTCATTTCTGGAGGAATTATAATGTTGTGTTCAATCCCACTATTCGTTGATAAAAAAAAAAAATGGTATTAATTAGCTTCCTTCTATCTGGCCTATACATTCAAAATTGAGGACGGTCCCTACAGATAAATGTGGATTAGATTCGCACAAAAGTTCAGCAGCAGACAGACAAATTCTTACAGCTACTAAGTAACATGCATCTTGATGCTTATTGAAACGAGAGAAAAAAATAATAATACCTTGGATCGTTTAAAACTATAATAGTTTGAAACAAAACTCATATTTTTCAAACTCAAATAATTTTTTTTTTCCGTGTATAAGCACAAAACCATTTTGAATTTGAATAACAACCGGGCATTTGTTCATGGAAAAAAACACAACAACACACATATATATGTGTAAGTAGTTTTATCTTGTATCACAACAACTTGATTATTGAACGTTATCTCGCTCAATTGCAAGAAACTAAACGGAGACATTAATATCTTGGTTAAAGTCGGTATCTAGGCGTGAATCAATGTAACATGATACGGTGTTGCACGCCTTTGACAACGTAACGATTGCTTCTACCATTAGAATAATATTACTGGAAAAAAATAGTATGAAATGTAATACCTCCTTACATTCTAGAGGTATTTTCAACCAGCAACCTGGAAATTAAAACTTCGGTTACTTTCTTATTGTCTTGCAGTTATTGTATATATTTTTTATCTTATATCAAACACGTTTCAAATAAAGTAATACTCTCGTGTAGTAAATTTTGTAAGGTTTCCTGAAAATAGACCACTGATGTTGTATAGATTTCAGCCATTCTAGTGAATGAATGATACTGTATCAGAAACAGGAGAACTTGAGATAGTTTTTCGAGCATAACCTCACTCGTTTTTGTTTTTTTTTTATTTCTGAAATTTCTTCAACAGAAGGAAAGTACAATAAATATTCTGAAGCCTCACAGTAGCACGGTGATATGCCTGCAAACTCACAACGCTAGAAACCGGCTTTCGATACCCGTGATGGGCAGAGCACAGATAGCTCCTTGTGTAGCTCTGTGCCTTAACTATAAACAAACAAATATAAACGAACAAAATATTCGGAATGATTGTAATATCTTTGCTAAGTCTTGACATAGGATTTAATAATGCTTCAATTAGTAATTTATGTTTCTCTTGTTGTTTATTAGTCAAAAACGCGATATTTATAACTTGCTACAGTATAAATTTGTAAACAGAATCAACCTAAAAACAATTTCCTCCCATCATTATGTCCCCTAGATTTTTCCCTTCTTTCTTGTTGAGTGAACATCTACTCTAGCTGCTTGACCTCTGACGTCATTTTCTACGTAAGAAAGTCTTACCTGAGTACTTTAATCTTTGGCTTTAGTAACGGGCGCGGCATGGCCAGGTGGGTTAAGGCGTGCGACTCGTAATCTAAAGAGTAGCCCAAGAGTTGGCGGTGATGATTAGCTGCCTTCCCTCTAGTCTTACACTGCTAAATTAGGGACAGCTAGCGCAGATAGCCTTCGAGTAGCTTTGCGCGAAATTTAAAAACAAACATCTTTATTAACGAGCTAACAATGAAACAAACAAATATACTCGCATTTCTGGAAACATTTGGTAAGTACCGCCACTGTCCAGTCGGTTGAATATCTGTTGATTTTATAAGACTATCGAAAACAATTTTAATTGGGTATGAGTCTCTATGTACAAAGAAACCCGATTATTTCAATTTTCTATAAAACATTCATGAATTTCAACACTGCATTTTATATATATATATATATATAATCATATCGATGTGGAAAATACACAAGTATATCACTGGAGTTTCCGAGTATTTTTTATGAATAATCTGAAGGTAAGTGATAAATGAATTTAAATTTGAGGCCTAAAATTCAAAACAGTAAATTTTCATTACCGCTACGCAGATTCGAAACAAAACCAGATCTATGAAAGCGTCATCTGTAGGTAATTATGGAAGAATATATTTCATATTATATGTCCATTCATAGATTCATCCAATTTACATAACTGTTAGCAAAACTGTCATTATAAATTTTATTTAATAACAATTTAGGAAGCAAAAACTCGTATCAGCGTTTGTTTATTGTAAAGCTATCTGTGATGAGCCCACAATGGTATTGAAATCCAATATTTGACTCTAAATTTACAGCTGAGCAGTTAGTGGGAGTGCTTTATAAGTCTGTTTTTTATTATGGTTGTTGTTTAGATTTTTATTACTAAAATTATACAAGCAGTGTATTAGGCAAATATTTGTCGCACAACAAAAGGTATTTTGTCTGGCTCAAGAAATCGTAGCATTCTAGTCAACTTTTGTCACAATTAGCGTCCCTCTAGTGGCGACTGCCAGAGTTTATTCAACATGGCTGCGTCCACGACGAAGCGAAAGCAAAACCGAATAAATAAGTAACCTTTAGACTTACTATGACTAAAAATATTAAATGTAGCGAAAAAGGAACAAGATAAGATGAAAATTTGTCGAACATAAATAGACATTAAAACAATTATCTTACATCTTGTCTGATTGATTAACAAAGGCAAAGGGGTAATCTTACTCTAGCACAGTAACAAAAAATAAAATATAAATAAGGCTAAGATTAACAAGACGATTAACATCTGAGAATAGTATGTTGACTCTCAATCGGGCATGTTAACTTCGATGTCAATTTCACGCCGTGATCTTGTCTACAACGTTCGATTGGCTGACGCCACATCATAAAGGCGTGGAAGTGCTGGTCATAACGTGACCTAAAGGTCTTCTTTTATGAGTTCCATTCTTCACTCCACTCCTTTTGGTAGAACTGTTTGCTGACTCCGAAAAATTCTCGTTCTCAGAAGCGTATTTGTTAACAAGGCGTAATAAAATATTTTGAGATTTAGCACTATAAGATATTGCCCGATAACTCCTGATTTTTCGTCTAAAACTGACGCACTTTCGCCGACATTATCAGATTAGCTGTCCAATTTTTCGTTACAAAGTTGCCTATTGTGCTGCAACCTTCAAGACATAAAACATGACAATAAAAGAAAGACCCTCAACCGCGGGACTCCACAAAATTGGTATTAACAAATTAATTTGTTATGTAAGACCTGGCAAATGAGCACCTAGCAGCTTGGAGCCTGTTTATATGCTTTAATTGGAACCGACATGGCCAGGTGATTAGGGCGATCGACTCGTAATCTGAGGGTCGCGGGTTCGAATCCCCGTCACACCAAACATGCTTGTCCTTTCAACCGTGGGAGCGTTATAATGTTATGATCAATCCCACTATTCGTTGGTAAAAGAGTAGTCCAAGGGTTAGCGGTGGGTGGTGATGACTAGCTCCCTTCCTTCTAGTCTTACACTGCTAAATTAGGGACGACTAGCGTAGATAGCCCTCGTGTAGCATTGCGCGAAATTCAAAATAAGCAAACAAATCACTTGAAAACTGAATAAATCGTTTATAATTACACCAAATAGTTCATGATTAATTGTTAGCGTATGTTTCAAGCTTTGTTATGGATTGTATAAAGTTTGTGTATGCCGTATCTTCCAAAGCATATGCATGATCGTGGAATTTACACACTAAAATAACCTAAAGGTTTGTGCCCATTGCAAGTGGGTACACTAGTAAAGGTTATGTAACTTTGTTGAAAAGATGATTTCCAGTAGTTTCTCGCAGTCCTAACAAGTGAATGCCTCTATTCGTTCTTGAGATCTACATTAGCAAGTTTACGTCACATATAATCAAAGTGCCGACAGTACTGAGTTGTCTCATGCATATCATATTGCACATGATAAAAAAATTGTTACCATTTGACTGTCCGCATTCTTTCTCTTCTTTCAAACTCATATAACTCACCATGATTGGGCCATTCCACACCTACACTTCTGACGTAACTGCCCTTTAGATTCTGCAACAGAGCATGCGTGGCGACCAATTCCTTTTGCGCAAAGATGGTAATAGAGCAGTGTATATATATATTTGAAGCAAAATCGCATGAGATTTTACCAAAAACTACTAAACTGAAACACAGGTAAACTTGAGAGCTTTCCAAATGCAAGTGTTTGTTTGTTTTTGTTTGTTTTTGGAATTTCGCACAAAGCTACTCGAGGGCTATCTGTGCTAGCCGTCCCTAATTTAGCAGTGTAAAACTAAAGGGAAGGCAGCTAGTTATCACCACCCACCGCCAACTCTTGGGCTACTCTTTTACCAACGAATAGTGGGATTGACTGTCACATTATAACGCCCCCACGTCTGAAAGGGCGAGCATGTTTGGCGCGACTAGAATGCGAACCTGCGACCCTCGGATTACGAGTCGCACGCCTTAACACGCTTGGCCATGCCGGGACTAAATACAAGTGAGAAAACCATTTGCTTAAAGATAAAAAAAAAATAACACTTCAAACAAACGACTCGAGATTGCTGGGTTTTTTTTTCTTCCATCACTTTGTGGTTAAAACGTTTAGTTTATTGTTAGAAACTCCTGTGTTCTGTCATTTTATTTTTCGTTACTTCAAACCTTTTTCCTCAACCACAGATGTTTGCTGAAGCATTACGATACCCACGCATTTTATATAGAAAAACAGATAGAAAGGTACACTAATGTTGAAAGCGAAAGCGCCGACTTGGTAAGGGGAACAAACATTCGATTTTTAACTTGCTGTAGATAATCTTTCTTTTAGGTTACACGGTAGTTGATGAAGATTCTAATAATTACAAAATATTAACACTAGAGTTACCGAGATTTTTCTATACTTTTCGCAGACAAATGAGGCCTACATGTTGTAACATATTAAGTTTTGTTTGTTTGTTTGTTTGTGTGTGTGTGTGAATTTCGCACAAAACTACACGAGGGCTATCTGCGCTAGCCGTCCCTAATTTAGCAGTGTAAGACTAGAGGGAAGATAGCTAGTCATCACCACCAACCGCCAGCTATTGGGCTACTCTTTTACCAACGAATAGTGGGATTGACCGTCATATTATAACGCCCCCACAGCTGGGAGGGCAAGCATGTTTGGTGCGACGGGGGCGCGAACCCGCGACCCTCAGATTACGAGTCGAACGTGTTAACCCACCTGGCCAACATGTTAAGTACTCTTATGTTCTTACTTGTTACGGAACTCAGTGTGAAAAACTGGCCAGAAACATTCGGTGAAATAATTTACTGTATATATAAAATATACAGAGAATACTAACTAGTAATTAATCGTGTACACTGCGATACTGACAGTGTTTTCTTTCTTACGTTCTTGTGTGTGAATTGTATGCTATTAACCATAGAACCAAAGGGAGTTTGATTCATAAATCTTTTATAAGACTGTAATTAGAATGAGAACTGATCCTTTGGTAATGTTAGGGTTAATGAGTTTAATGGCATTTTAAGTTAAGTACCAACCCTATAAGACACAAATGTGTAGTGCGTTAGAGTTTGCTTGTTCGAGGAAGTTGTCAATAGGATGCATATCTGCAATTTACAACAAATACTTTCTATGGTCCTCAGGTTAACAGAGGCCACAGCGACATTCATATAGTCAGAACTACGAGAACAAATCTTTTTGCATATATATATTATTGTTTGAATCTCGAGCAAAGCTAATTTTGAAGGTATATTAGAGGGAAGGTAGCGAATTAACCCTATAGAATGACAAATCGTGGGCTACGCTACTAATAAGATAGTAGGGTTTGACTGTCACACTTATAACGCACCCATGGCCTAAAATCACGAGCAGGAGCTACAGCACACTTTTCTTGGTGTTATCTGAGTATAAACTGTTCCTAGAACTTACAGATCAACGAAAGCAACATTACCTTTCAGACTATGTGCCTAAACAACGAGTACAAATTGTTACTCTCGTCTAAATGTTAAAAGAAATCATGGCACTTGTTCGTGATAACGAGAAAACCCACTTGTAGAGAAAATTATATATTTAAAAACGGCTGGTATGGGTAGAGAAAGCACTAAGTATTGTGTATGCGAACTTAGGCGCAGATTGTCTAGAAGCTCAGGCGTGTTTTTTTTTATTAGTTTCCATTATTACAACGCCGGAAATCACAGTTATTTCAAATAGTTTACGAATCGTGAATACCAGTAAAACTATATTTTATGCGATTATTAAAGGAGCAAAACCATTAGCGATATCCGCTTATATATATTTATATACACACACATACGTACGTATGTGTAACGAACCGTAGTGTCTGTCTGAGCTTTCGTCTGCCTCCCGATTGAAAAGCTGTGCACGCAGACAAAACTCAACATTCACTTGTGAAATGACAGGAGAACAGACATGAATAACGTTGATGACAAATGTTATTTCACAAACAGGATATTCTACACTAAACTATTAGGAACTGATCACATTATCGTTCAAGTTCCAAACTGTGACGTAACTTAAAGAAAACTAAATGTAGATTAACCATATATTACTGTTGAGTGACTCTTAGCAGGACTACAATGCTCAACGATTACTTTTTGGACCGAGAATCCAATACAGTTAACCTTTCTAAAGTCTATAAAATAATTTAAATTGATAGATTAGGTTTAACGTTTACCGTCACTGGGGAACGGGTACTTTTACTTGTGTACTACAATAAAGTGGTGAAATCACTGAACAGTATTATGAAACACAATGTGAAATATATCGTACCATATGTATGTTATAATAGATGTAAACGAATTCTTAACTTACGATGAAAATAATCAAACGTGCATAATTAACAATAAAAGTCCGAACTCAGTAGATTATTAACAGAAGACAAGACTGGAACAGATGACTACCTATAATTTAACCAATCACCGAAGTTATCAAAAAATATAAAGGACAAAAAAAGAATTCTAACAAATCAAAACGAATATTGAGCATGCAACATAAACACTATAATTGACCTAAGAACAATCAGGTGATATTTTGGTTGCTGGGCCCAGCATGGCCAAGCGTGCTAAGGCGTGCGACTCGTAATCTGAGAGTCGCGGGTTCGCATCCCCGTCGCGCCAAACATGCTCGCCCTTTCAGCCATGGGGGCGTTGTAATGTGATAGTTAATCCCACTATTCGTTGGTAAAAGAGTAGCCCAAGAGTTGGCGGTGGGTGGTGATGACTAGCTGCCTTCCCTCTAGTCTTACACTGATAAATTAGGGACGGCTAGCGCAATAGCCCTCGAGTAGCTTTGCGCGAAATTAAAAAAAAATAAAACAAAAAACAAACCAAACAAAAGGAGTGTGAAAACGTTCTCGACAGAGGGAATAGTTAGTGATTTATATTACTAGGTAATAATATTCCTATTATAGATTATGTTGATATTACCAGAACTGTGCAGAAACCATAAATAGTGTATCTGTCATATGTGTATTTTAAAATTACCCAATTTATTGCTTTGTTTTTAAATTTCACGTAAAGCTACACGAGGGCTATCTGCGCTAGCCATCCGTAATTTAGCAGTGTAAGACTAGAGGGAAGGCAGCTAGTCATCACCACACACCGCCAACTCTTGGCTACTCTTTTACCAACGAATAGTGGGATTGGCTGTTACATTATAACGCCCCCACGGCTGAAAGGGCGAGCATATCTGGTGGGACGGGGATTCGAACCCGGGACCAAAATTATATAAGTGGCAAAAGATAACAATCCTATTGAATGTATATGTTTGCATTACCAAGACTGTCCGTGTTGAATGTTCAGATGGTAAAAAAGGTAACATTCCTGTTATATATACATTTAAATTACCATTTAACTTGGTTTCGCACCAGTGATGGAGGTCGAGCTATGTTGGTAATTGTTCTAGTCTGTCTTTATTTAATTTTGTAAGCGTTTGTTTTCAATTTTCACGCAAAGCTACACGAGGGCTATCTTCGCTAGCCATCCCTAATTCAGCAGTGTAAGACCTGAGAGAAGGCAGCTAGTCATCGCCAACTCTTGGGCTACTCTCTTACCAACGAACAGTGGGACTGACCGTTACATAAAAACGTCCCTTTGGCTGAAATGGCGATCATGTTTGGTGTGACAGAAATTCGAACCCGTGACCTTCAGATGACGAATGGAGTGCCCTAACCACCTGACTAATTATTTATAAGCGAAACATAAAAAGGTTTCAAAATAAATAAATAAAAATTATAAACAATATAATATGTTTTTCTTATTATAAGTTCGTTTATTTCCCTTTATACAAGTATGAATTAACGTAAGTTTGGATGTAGGTATTTAAGTACAACGCTACACAATGGGCTAACAGTGCAGTGCCCACCACAAGCAACGAAGCCCGATTTTCGTCATTATAGGTTTGCAAACATACCTCTGAGCCACTTAGGAAGTAGATTGATGGGCAAGAATAGCATGAAAAACCCAACTTGTTATATAGATATATCATAAAAGACTACATTAAATTATTTTAATAACTGTTATAATGGTTTTATTACTAAGTTTGTAATTTTTCTATGTATTCTTGTAACCTTACAACACTCAATGATTTTATTACAAGTTTTTACAGCAATACATCAGTTTAATTTTTGTTCAATCTTTAAATGGTTACTGATTTACTTTTAAAACAGATTACAAAAGTATTTGCTTTTTTTACGGGTAATTTAAATCCCTCTATCAAGAAACGTGTGAAACACTTATTAATAAATTAATAAATAAAATAGATAAAAACCTTTTAAAATGAACCTTGTTCTTTAACTGTTGGATAGAAAAGTAAAATTTAACAAAATGGTTTTTTGAATCATGATTTATTTTAAAGTTACTTTTTAAGTATTTATATTTATATTTCACCAACAGATGGCAGCGTCAGCTCTTCTCATGTGCCTTCACTTGTCCTTGTTTGTGACGACCAAAGCAGTTAATGCAGGTAGGTTATATAACAAAATTACAAACAACCTTACTTATGACATTTTATTAGATGCAAAAGAGTACCTTTTATATATAGAAATCTTAAGTAAAATTTATTTTGTGTATGTGTGTTTCTTCATATAGCAAAGCCACATCAGGCTATCTGCTGAATCCTACTTATATTGAAATAAAAAAAACTATATTATCACCTGATTTTGAAATGCTAAAGATAAGAAACGTTAACACATTTTAAACACAAAATCATAAACAATATGACAAGTTTTAATGTTATAAATGTTTCATTTAAATAATTTATTTCTCATTATAAGATTGTATAGTTCAACAATAGAAAGCCAAGTTCAAACTATAAACTGAAGTGGGTCTGTCTAACTCTTAAGCATCAGTTATCTCGATATATGTATCTAAACAACTACTGAGATCATGTCCGATTGTATATGTATTGGTAATACACGTTTAAATATTTGGCTAAAATTAATAAAACTTTATTTATTTTATATTCTCTACATAGTTTAGGTCTATAACAGTGTAGGTGGAGCTTTACAGCCATGTTGTTGTTGTTGTTTTGAATTAAGCATAAAGCTACACATTGGGCTATCTGTGCTCTGCCCACCACGGGTATCGAAACACAATATTTAGCATTGTAAGTCCGCAGACATACCGCTGAGCCACTGGGAAGCTTATAGTCATGATATGCTCTAAGTAAATAATGTGATTATAGCAATCAGAATAGTCATTTATCTTAGCTCTATATTGATAATTGAGATAAACTAAGACAAAATTCGACAGTGCTGACAATGTACAGTTTTGTTGACAACAAAACTTATTTCTTGAACTGTGGGCGTGTGTGAGTAGCGACTAATTAGTTTATCTACCAGTTAAATCGGATATGTCCGACATCTTTTTTTCAGAGTCATGCTGTTCAAGTTGTTTATTCACAACTTACAGTAGATTTTTGTGAATATTTTATTTTATGTTGATAAAATAGCGTTTGAGGGAACATCGCGCGCCCCGATAGTGCAGCGGTATGTCTCCGGATTTACAACGCAAAAATCAGGGGTTCGATTCCCTTCGGTGGGCTCAGCAGGCAGCCCAATGTGGCTTTGCTATAAGAAAACACACATGGAATACCGCAGTACTACGTTAACACTAGCAACGTTAAGCTGTTTTGTTAGTTTGACGATGTGATGCAGTCTGATTGAAAAACGTTAAGTCTATAGAGAAAACGTATTGTTGTGAATCCTTGCAATAGAAAAAAACACACACAAAGATTAAACACTTCTCTTAAGCTGTTTTCTTAAGTACTGGAAATGCATATATAGGTGAAATACGGTAAATACTGGAGATGCATATATAGGTGAAATACCGTGAATTAAAAAAAGATAATAAAACTACGAATAGTTAATAACATGTTAGTGAATCTAGGCCCGGCATGGCCAGGTGGGTTAAGGCGTTCGACTCGTAATACGAATGTCAAGGGTTCGAATCCCGGTCGCACCAAACATGTTCGCCCGTTTCAGCCGTGCTAATGTGACGGTCAATCCCACTATTCGTTGGTGAAAGAGTAGCCCAAGAGTTAGCGGTGGGTAGTGATGACCAGCTGCCTTCACTCTAGTCTAACACTGCTTATATTAGGGACGGCTAACACAGATAGCCCTCGAGCAGCTTTGTGCGAAATTAAAAAAAAACGAACAAACAATAGTGAATCTAATATTTGTTAGAACACGAGAATGTAAAAACAACCTCAAACCAGTATTCTCCTCTGTGGATGAGTTTGTTAACATGCGCAATTTCTCAGGGTTATCCTGAATTAATAACGTAACTATAAACGTGGAACTTGAAACACTCTGTCTTGATCTTCGCGTGATTGAAATGAAATATTAAAATAAGCTGTTTTATAGAAGATTTTGTCGGTTGTTTTCGTCACGTAAAATACCATCATGAACTCTTATTGCACTCGATGTCCTGGAATGTCGACCAAACCAACTGTAGTAACGATGTTCAAGTTCAATAAAAATTTATCATTATCTGATTTAAACGCACCAATTTCATTATCTTGTTGAGTTGTTTTTATCAACATATTTAAAAGGAAGATTTATATTAAAAGACGTGTGTGTTTGTGTTTTTCCTATAGCAAAGCCACATCGGGCTATCTGCTCAGCCCACCGAGGGGAATCGAACCCCTGATTTTAGCGTTGTAATATTAAAAGACAATAGTATAGAGTAAATATAAGAACCCCACTTAGGTAAATATTTTATATCAGATGTTTACATATATTAATATCCAGATAACTGTAAATTATTAGACGTTTCATGGATACTGTACGTTACACGTGCTTATGTTATTTAAAAAAGTAAGTAATACTTAGTAGTTTTCAAATATTTAAACATAAGATGAAAGAAGGAAAAGGCTTAAGGCAATAATAAAAAAAGACATCCATTTTAATGTTGCTAGAGTTGTATACGTCATTCTAAGAGATCAGCTGTAAGTCACGTTAGCGCGAGTGAAATATACCACACGATGACGTTATTCTTTTAATTAAATCTCGTAATTTCTGTGCTTAGGCGATTTCTAGATTTTTATTACCATTAGAATGTTTGAACAGAAAATAATATGTTTCCGTCGTTCTTACTTATCGCTTTAATTAAAGGTTAGCCATTCAAAGCTAAAAAGTTTGACGTTTGTCATTAAAATTACATCATATTAGTCATCAATAGTTCGGAAGTTTGATATTTATCACTACAAATAAATAGTTAGTTAGTAGAAACTACGAACTTTGAAGTAGATAATTATAATTACATGTTAGTCACCTAATGCTCAGAAGTTTGATATTTGTCACTACAAATAAAATTAGCAAATTAAAAGTATGAAGTTTCAAGTTAATATCTGAAATTAGATGTTAGTTACTCGAAGCTCAAGAGTTTCATGTTTGTCACTAGAAATTAAAACTATGTAAGTTTGTCGTTGATAAATGTCCATTATTCTTCGAAAGCCCGGCATGGCCAGCTGGGTTAAAACGTTCGACTCGTAATCTGAGGGTCGCGGGTTCGAATCCCCGTCGCACCAAACATGCTCACCCTTTCAGCCGTGGAGACGTTATAATGTTACGATCAATCCCACTATTCGTTGATAAAAGAGTAGCCCAATAGCTGGCGGTAGCACTGCTAAACTTGGGTCGTCTAGAGCAGATAGCTCTCGTGTAGCTTTGAGCAAAATTTAAAAAAAAAAATTACCCATCGATTTATTGTTCACGTTCGAAGTGGTAACAGATCTGTAAGGAAGTCGAAAGTGTTTTGAACTGTCTTTCCGTAGAGTACAAAACATACGGGTTTGAGAGTAGTTGTCTCTTAGCAACACATTCATAGAGCGACTGAGGGTTAGAATGCTAGGATAATATAGACACGTTCATTGAATGTATGAGACTGATAGCACTCGTTTCTTTCCTATCAATACGTCCTTAGAGCGACTGAGTCTGAAAGCACTTGATCAGTTCTGTTTTTCCGTTGCTATAGAACTGATCTAACATTTACATTCTTTAAAATTCGTTGTTCTGCCAGATAGTACATCTTTATAAAACATCGATAAACGTGTAATTAAATCGTACAGTTTCGTAAAGAACACCACATATTTGCTTATATGACTCTGTACATTTAGTTATCATAGCTATGTAGATATTTTGCATAGCTATGCATAAATACTTACAAAAATCTTCATTTATATCAATTGCCAAAATTATTTTTGTAATTCTTCACCGTAGTTGTTACAATAAATTCATTCGAAGGCTCGTACATATACAATATGCAATACAAATTTTGTTCCTGGATAGTATGTGTTATTTCTGAATTGTTTATGTTGTAAAATGTAAAGAGAATGGTCATTTTTCCCTTTTCTGACCTGGATAATGAAATTTAGAAATTAACCTATTTTTTTATGTAAAAACGTGCAAATTTGCACATTTTCATTTGCATAAAGTCTAAATAAAACAACATGTGAATGAAGATTTACATGAATTTATACTAAAGAGGCCCGGCATGGCCAGGTGGGTTAAGGCGTGCGACTCGTAGTCTGAGAGTTGCGGGTTCGAATCCCCGTCACACCAAACATGCTCGCCATTTCAACTATAGGGGTGTTATAAAGTGACGGTCAATCCCATTATTTGTTGGTAATAGGTTAGTCTAAGAGTTGGCGGTGGGTGGTGATGACTAGCTTTCTTCCCTCTGGTCTTACACTGCTAAATTAGGGACGGCTAGCGCAGATAGCCCTCGAGTAGCTTTGCGCGAAATTCAAAAACAAAAGAAACAAACAAACATTATACTAAAGTTATACAAAAATGAACAAAAATGTTTACAAGTGGGTAGTTTCACGAGATTTGCGACTGTAATGTAAATTACTTTCACGTATCAGCCCCCAAATATAAACTCCTTTTCGTAATACTCTCCCAAGTCACAATAGCAAAGTCTGAAGAGAAAAACAGGTCTTTTCCATTTACTTTAGGCATAAGCAATTGGGAAATAACACTTTCTGACCAGAAACAAGAAAAAGTAAACATTGTGTTACATAGTGTTATCTTAAACTATTAAAATAAATCTATACTAATTTTATATAATTTTTTACGATTACCTATTTAACTTCATGATATTATTATTGCAACTTTGAATTATTATTTTTATAACCTGAGTAATTAAACTAAAATTTATTAACAGTTTAAAGCAATGATTTCTTTCGATGTAAAGAAAAACCCATGATGGCAATGTTTGTTTTTCATTGCTACTGTTAATAAATTGTACTTTTCAAAATTGCTAATATTGTATCAGAATTGTCTACTTATGAAGAATAGTTTCTGCTAGTTTCGTACACTTAGTTTTAAATATGCAGAAGCTATCAATTTTCTTTCATAATCGAATTTCAACGAACAACAAGGGTTTTATTTTCAACTCACCGACTGTTCATACCAGCCACGCTACATCCAAACTGATGTCTACGTTTGACACCTAGTATATTTTTTTTTTAAGTTTGGTCTAAATTTCATCTTTGTGGTCAAGATCGTTAGGTTTTTGAGTTAAATTTAAAATGCAAAAGCACTTTCTTTTTTTTAAATGATTTAAGATTGTCGTAGTATTGGTTTAGCTGAAAACTACACATTTGGTTGTTGCTTTCCTTCATTCTGCTCACTGGGGGAATCAAACCCTGGGTTTTAGCGTATATAATATCGCAGATTTACCACCGACTAACTGGGCAACATTATTATAATGTATAGGATATCTTTATCCGCTGAACAATCAATATCCTACTTGATATTTCATTGTGATATCACAATTCTCAGTTATCTTTTACTTTTGTTTTTGGTCACCTTTTTAGTGACCCCCAGCTGCAGAGGTATTCCTGTGGGCTCATACTGCTAGAAACAGGGTTTTGATACCCTTGGTGGGAAGTGCACATATAATCCTTTGTGTAGCTTTGGTTTTAATAACAAACAACAATAAACAACCGTTTTTATTTGCTCATCTATTATGATTTTTCTGATATAACTTCCTATAACTATTACTGCAACATAATTTCGTGTAATTACTTGTAAAACAAATGATACATGTACTAATTTAATTTGGTACCTTTGTTAGTTACATAACTAGAGAACTCAAACATTAAAGGAGGGAAAAAAGTATTGGTAAAAATTCCATAAGAAAATAACTTGTTTTAACTTTATTTTATTATCTTGTGACCATAGATTAAAAAAAAACAACCTAAATATTAATAGAGATGTTATGAAACAAAACATGGTCAGTTTCCTACCTATTTATTTATTTCTAATTAACAAACAAATTGTCACACATATAAAAGCAACGGTTAAGTACTTTATATTAAAATGATTTGGAAGTTTCACCACGTCGTTACAGTCAAGGTCTAGTCGTGCTCTGCTTAACGATTTTTGTCTGTTTGATTTTGTTTTGAATTTTGCGCAAAGCTACTCGAGGGCTATCTGCGCTAGCCATCCCTAATTTTGCAGTGTAAGACAAAAGGGAAGGCAGCTAGTCGTCACTACCCACCGCCAACTCTTGGACTACTATTTAACCAACGAATAATTGGATTGACCGTCACATTATAACGTCCCCACGGCTGAAAGGACGAGCATGTTTGGTGCGACGGAGATTTCAACCTGCGATCCTCGGATTATGAGTCGAAAGCCTTAAGCAGCTAAATGGAAACTAGATTCAAATAACAAAAAAAATCACCTTCGCACGTTTTTGAACACTGCAAATCAAATAAACACAACATAATCATAGAAAACATCCAGATATTAAGTAGGGAAACAAATATAAACAAACGCAAAATCAAAGAAGCCCTACTTATACAACAACTAAAACCAAAGTTCACCATTATAAAGGAACACCTTTATTCCTATACTAATTAATCACACAACATCTACCTGCAACGCCCCCTACAACTCCTTACCCGTTTATATTCTTGTCCCTAAGGTATGTGTCCGTCAACGGTAACAATCAAATTCTCTCTTTCTTGACCTGAAGATGACCTAGGAGGATCGAAACGTTGTTCTCTCATTATCAATAAATGTGTTAATACTCATACCTGCCTAACGCTAGGTAAGGAGACCGCGGTAAGTCTCCGGATTCACAACCCTAAATTCAGGGGTTCGATTCCCCTCGGTGGGCTCAGCAGAGAACCCGATGTGGCTTTGCTATAAGAAACACACACAAAATACCCATACCAGCCATTCTGAAATACATTTCCCAGGACCCGTTTCAACAAATTGGTCTCAAAGAAATTCATAGTCGACTTGATCGTAATGTATTCTGTGGAATAACATTCATTTCCTTTTCTTCCTTTAGATAAATGAGATATGTAATGGTTGAATAGGAGATATTATTGGAAGCCAAATCCTGTTAGCCTTCTTTCTTGGATATCTGTGATATACGTATTTTTATAATCTCGCCTTTTAGAATTTTGTTCATCACGGCAGGTCGTGTTCTAAATGGTCTTAGTACCCCAAGTTGATCCAAAGTCTTCTGCTTTCATTGAGTTCAAGAGCTATTCCTGGCTTGAAAATTCTAACTCTTCAATCTGGACACCATCTTATAAACAGAGTGTGTACAAATTTTGTATAGGAAATCACTGTTACATATTCTTTTCAAAAGCTTTTTGTTATATATATATATATAGAGAGAGAGATAGGTATGCACACATAGAAACTAAAATAATGAAAATAACACAATAAAATGCTCTTCATTCCGTCAATTTTTCCATATATGTTGTTTAAAATAGATTGTATAATTTATAATGGTTTGTTCGCTTGTTTGTTGTTGAGCACAAAGCAACGCAATGGGCTACATATTAGCACTGTTCTTACCAGGGACATTGATATTATAATGCTTTATTGTTCTTGATATGAAGCTTAGCCGAGCACTCATTAAACCGTATGCACATATATATGCCAATGAGTTCTCTATTCTAAAACACTGTGGAATTGAAACCGTTTACCAACCCCATACCTATATTGATTGATAACATTATGTTCATTGCAATGGTCATAAATTTAATTTTCCAAATTATGACAAAAAACTAAAAACAAAACTGAAACTTTCAGTTATTTAATTAAACTATGAAATATACAGAATGAACAGATGACGTGTTGTAAACATTTATTTTCTCTCTGAAACACACACAATGTCAATAAAGACTGTAGAATAACACCCTAACATTGGTAGAGATCATAGACTGCAGCATCACACCTTAACATTGGTAGAGATCAAAGACTGTAGTATGGCACCTTAACAATGGTAGAGATCAAAGACTGTAGTATCACACCTTAACACTGGTAGAGATCGAAGACTGTAGTATCACACCTTAACACTGGTAGAGATCGAAGACTGTAGTATCACACCTTAACACTGGTAGAGATTGAAGACTGCAGCATCACACCTTAACACAGGTAGAGATCAAAGACTGCACCATCACACCTTAACATTGGTAGAGACCAAAGACTGCAGCATTTCGCCTTAACACTGGTAGAGATCAAAGACTGTAGTATGGCACCTTAACAATGGTAGAGATCAAAGACTGTAGTATCACACCTTAACACTGGTAGAGATCGAAGAATGTAGTATCACACCTTAACACTGGTAGAGATCAAAGACTGCAGTATGGCACCTTAACAATGGTAGAGATCGAAGACTGTAGTATCACACCTTAACACTGGTAGAGATCGAAGACTGCAGCATCACACCTTAACACAGGTAGAGATCAAAGACTGCACCATCACACCTTAACATTGGTAGAGACCAAAGACTGCAGCATTTCGCCTTAACACTGGTAGAGACCAAAGACTGCAGCATTATATCTTAAGATTGCTTTAGGAGTGAACTAAATATGTTGTGAATCTTTTAATTTAATTATCAAAACTTTTCTTAATGACATTCCGGTGGGACAGCAGTAAGATTGTGGAGTTTGATTCCCTTCAGACCCATTTATGTATTTATTAATTAAATGTTTTTTATGTGAATCTAAATTCGAAGAAACAGGGAACATTTGAATAGTTCATTAGCCTTAGAGGTTCCAGAGGTACTTAGATTCATTTTGTTTATTATCAGAATAATTTACAAAATGTTTTTTTTTCTTTCCCTTTCAACACTAATAGAGCTAAAACTTTCACAAAAGTTGGAGGGCTGAAAATGTAAGGGAGCTAATAAACTAAAGAAAGCTTGTATTGATCTGAATGTTCAATTATATGGTAATTAAAACATATCAAGTGTAATATTGTTCACACAAGATTTATATTTTATATGAAATAATAGAAAACGAGTTTATTAAGAGAATGATATAATTAAACTGAAGAGCTAATACTGGGCTGCTTGAGACATATTTTTGTGTCCCGCCGTGGAGATTCACGATCCATTCCTTTTTGCTATACATAATGTATCATACTACGTCAATTAAATCAACAAGCTAGATGTAAGCCTTGCAAAGTGCAGTGTGAAACGTATAGCACTTTATAAGAATAGCCGATGTTTCATGAAGTCTTTTCAAGTACAGAATTTACAAATCTCTCAATCTCTGCAGAACTGTTATACAACTAAATAAATAATCAAGGAAAGAGAATAATATTTCTTATCATTTCCTTCAACTGTAAATGATTCACTGCGGTGACGTTGAGTTGTGAAGTTGTGAGTTTATCTAAATATGATACACTGGTACGGTTAATGTACGCCAACATAAAACGTGCTGATTTTGAAAAACATCATCTGAAAGTGTTTGGCACTACCTGTATTTTTTCTTTATTTTCTATAGGACCAGATCATATTTGTGACGTATAAAAGTGAGTGTTACAATCTTCACAGGTGCTTGTATGTGTAATAATGCGAATTTAGTCTATAGCCTTATTGGGACAGGTATCACCACCCACCGCCAACCCTTGAGCTACTCTTTTACCAACGAATAGTGGGATTGGCTGTCACATTATAACGCCCCCACGACAGAAAGGGCGAGCATGTTTGTTCTGACGGTACACTACCGTCCCTAATTCAGCAGTGTAAGACTAGAGGGAAGGCAGCTAGTGATCACCCTCCACTGCCAACTCTTGGTCTACTCTTTTACCAACGAATAGTGGGTTTGACTATTCAAACCCTCATATCACGAGTGTCTTAACCTCTTGACCATAACGGCCTCACAGTTTTAGAAACCAAGTAATTATGTACAGTCCACTGCAATGTAATATTCAAACAGAACTTTCAACAACTGGAACATGGTTAAAGCTATTAGTAAGTTTCAGCAGCAAACAGAGCCTCGTGATGCTGCGCTGGTCTCGTTACATAAATCAACCAATACTTTATTTTGTAAACTCAGATGGTTGAATCTTGTTTTCTAAAGGAATCGTTAATGTGTACAAATATTTTTCTAGTCATAAATTCTTAGAAAATTATTACATTTTTACTAGATCTTTATAGATAATCTACTGTGTGTGTGTGTGTGTGTGTGTGTGTGTTGGCATTCACCACTCGGGGTCATTAGTTCAATTACCTTACTTTATTGTGAGGCAGCTGAACATTGTTATAAAATGTACGTGGGCGCTATTTTGTTTTAGGGCTTTTTGTATCTCAGAAAGAATGATAAAAATGATTTATCTTAGGAAAGTTTTCACTTTTTGTGGACTTTTAGCATTTAATTTAAGACCGTAAATTTTCGTAATGACGAGAAACCCAGTTAAAGTAGAACTATATCTCAGTACGGCTGGTATGGGTATTAACACTTTTACTGATAAAACAGAGAACAACGTTTCGTAAGACTAGAGGGAAGGCAGCTAGTCATCACCACCCACCGCCAACTCTTGGGCTACTCTTTTACCAACGAATAGTGTGATTGACCGTCACATTATAACGCCCCACGGCTGAAAGGACGAGCATGTTTGGTGCGACGGCGATTCGAACCCGCGACCCTCAGATTACGAGTCGAATGCCTTAACCCACCTCTCCATGACGGGTCTCTCTCTTTGTTAACCTGAAAATGACCTAAGAAGGTCGAAACATCGTTGTCTGCTTTATTAGTAAAAGTGTTAATACCCATACCAGCCGTTCTGAGATACATTGAAACCACTGCTTCTTTCAATAAATATCCATGATATTCCGCTGTGTTATCTTACACTTAACTACAAACAAACAATTTATGAGATTAATTTACGTCGCAATGTCTGTTCAACGTCTGTTACTAATTTGATTTCTGATGTTCCTGTGTTTGTTTACGACACCTCCTCGTGCTATTTGGTAACGAAGCTGCTGAAATCGAAACTATTTCTGAAAAACATATCGTGCAAGAATATTTAATTTCACGCGTGAGGAAAATCAGTGCTCGAAGCATGCTCATCGTATATTTACAGGTGGCGCTCACGCGAAGAAAAACCAATATCCAGTCAAACAAATCTATATTTTTAATGGTGTGCATTTCTCCGAATGTTTCATAAATTATCTCGTATATTTTGTTACCTTTTAGAATTCCACTCGGCATGGAACATCAATTATTAGCTTCCTGAAAATTCGAAAACCATCATAAAGGCGACACATATTACACAAACTATTCTGTTGTGTTTAAGTAATCTATTTAAATATATATGTATATGGTTTGCCGTAAGTTTCTTCTACTTTCTGTCTCCCTACCAACAACATGGCTGTGAAATAATAAATCAGTTTTAGAATCTATTTGGCCGTCACACTGTGCGTAAAATTGGTAAAATTGTACATTAAGTTTACATCAGACATAAAACCGTAAGGTTTTTCTTCATCTTTAAGTATCAGGAGTAATATGTATAACATATAATATTCATTTTGTTCTTCGTTCTAACTATGTTATCCGGTAATCCGGTTTTTTTCCCTCTACTGGGTCTAATTATCCACCATTTCCGTTTTACAGGGTGCCAATGTGTCCTCTACGATAATACTTTTGGGAACGAACACGGAACCTTTACGTCACCAAACTGGCCTGTTCCTTATGAGAACAACATCAACTGTGTACTTTACACGTTTCTAGCTCCAGAAAGTGACATCGTCGAGCTATCGTTTCACGAGTTCGACGTCCAGAAGTCAAATTTAGAGTAGGTATCTTTTTGTTCTGTGTGATACGCCCACTGAAGCACGTTGACGCTTGGCCCCCCCTCCCAAAAAAAAGATGTTAATCTCCAGCCAGCAGAGAATTATCGTAAAAAAAAAAGCAAAATAGAAGTGTGCAGTGATCTACCCTCCCTCTAACCAGCTCCCTAGTGGCTTGGACCGGCAGGGGTAAGTGGTTAGGGCGCTAGACTTTTAATATGAGGGTCGCGGGTTTGAATTCCTCGTCACATCAAACATGTTCACCCTTTCAGCCGTGGGACGTTGCAATGTGACGGTCAGTTCTACTATTCGTTGGTAAAAGAGTAGCCCAAGAGTTGGTGGTGGGTGTTGATGACTAGCTGCTTTCACTCTAGTTTTACACTACTAAATTAGGAACGGCTGACGCAGATAGACTTCATGTAGCTTTGCGTGAAATTCGCAAAAAAATAAAAAAAAGCTAGTGTTTTCCTGTAAATCTAAGCGATCACCTCGATAAACTAAGGGTTTCGATATTCACGTTGGGTACGCCACAGATAGCTCATTTTGCAGCTTTGAGCCCAACAAAAACAAACTAGCTTACCTAAACATCCACTTGATAAGACCATAACATGAGAGTAGGTTGAGTTACAACCTACACTGATACTTCCTGTTTCCTTGTGGTATTTATGTATCAGTTCAAAACTTTAAAACTCTAGATTGTTTATTTACTAATCGAAACGTTTGTCACACTAATAACGTCATATCCTTGTAACAAGAATCTACTGAGTGAAACATTTCATAAAATAAGTAGCATATATCTAACATATAATTCAACACGTCTGAAGTACTGAAGAAAAAAGCTACGTTAATTTAGGATTCTCGTGCCCATAATTTTAGTCAGCATTTAATTAATACCAGCTGGTGCTAACTCTTCGGTTTGTTTTGTTTGACCAAGCAATATCTAATTGTCACTCTTACACTGCGCCGCGATCCTAAAGTGCGGAGTGCAATTCTGTGTCGACGTGACGCAAACAGTAAATCCGTGGATTCATATTCCTGGCTTAAGGCCGCGTTAAAAAAAAAATTAAAGAACGCGCTTTTACTCAAGATGTGACGAGAAATTTCTCACTTGAGGCGTGTTGAAATAACTATATAATAATTATTAATATTTTTTTACCGAAAGTAATAGCATTATATAAATCAGAATTATAAGAAACTGACATAAGCATATGATATCATAAATCAGTACACAACAAAACTGAAACCTATAATAATTACTTTCGAGGTTCGACTTCCCGCAGAGTGGCAGCACAGGAGAGTGCGGTTCGCCGAAGCTTTCAGCCCTGATTAACCACAATTATTATTAAAAAGTCTGAGGATAATTTTACTGTACAGATCAGACAAAATGTGATTTAAGCCTTCGGTGACGTTAAAATAACATGCCAACAAAAATTATTGTAGAAAGCCGATCTGATTACCTTCTTCTATAAAAAAAAAAGTATTATAGGTACAACCTTGACTACTGAGTGCAGACTGAATGTTACGTAACGTGGTTGACAGTACTTCAAACTTCTGTTGACAAGAGTAGTGAAATAAACACTGTAATGTGGTTTCATTGGTTTAGAAAACGTTTATCTGTAAAGCACTGGATAAATCTATTTAAATAAACAAGAGACTATGAAAATATTCCTTTTTACAGTGACGTTGTTTTTACAAAAATACCATAGTTTTACTAAAAAGTTGTACTTCAAAATTAATAATTTAGCCCAGGGCCTCTGTAAAATGTAATATCTAGACATTCGTTGTTGTTAGATTTGTTTTGAATTTCGCACAAAGCTACACAAGGACTATCTACGCTTGCCGTTCTTAATTTACCAATGTAAGACTAGAGGGAAGGCAGCTAGTCATCACCACCCACCACCAACTCTTGGGCTACTCTTTAACCAACCACTTGGCCATGCCGGGCCTTTATTGTTAGGAAGACAACCTAAGTTACTAACATTGTTAATAACATGAATTGTGTTACTGATGTGAATATTCTTGCCAATATGTTGTTTTTCAGATGGCATTTGAAACGGATACAACAAAAATCAAAACTTTATAAAAGATAACCAAGGTCTGGACGCCTTTACAAGCCGGCAAATCACGGTTATAATTATTATTATTATGAAATATTAGTACTTCTCTTGTTATACTTTAATGTAATTTAATGTTTAAAAATGTACTAGGCTTAACACAGATGTATTTAACGTTTATTGCTCAAATTAACAAAATATACTTTATATTATATTATTGTAACGTTATATTTTAAATTGACACATTAGCACACTTCAACCTTTACTAAACGTGGTAAGGTTTCAACTAATGTAAATATTTACCAGATATTTATATAACTTGTCATGTACATGTAAATGTCGTTATACATAATCACATACATTCTGAAAATTTGCATATAAATAGTGACGCTACATTTCAGACCGGAAGGAATCATCAATTGGTTATTCTTTCTGTTAACATTTTCGGCCACAATTCCAACAATATTCGATAATGTAGAAAATTTACATTAACCTTAAACCAATTTATTTATCCCACAATTAAAAATGAAATCAAATCCTCAAGTGTAAAATGGAATAATGATAATAAATTACTAGTGTTACTGAATGTATTTTGATGTCGAGCTAAGTATGCCACAGTTTACTAATCCTATATAATGTAGGTATAGGCTTTATGTCTCCAACACAAATTTGCGCTGAGATTCTGATCGATACTCCATTGAAAAACTTCTGAAGAATTGGAGAAAAGACATTTAGTGAAACACTGATTATGAAGTAAGATAAACAGACCCCAGAGGCACAACGGTATGTCTTCGGACCTACAAAGCTAGAAACTGGATTTCGATACCTTTGGTGGGAAGAGCATAGATAGCCTATTGTGTAACTTTGTGTTTAATTATGAAAAAACAAACAACCAAGAAATAAATTTCAAAATGGAAGTAAATATAAGAAGGCTAGTATTAATCATTCAAACAGAATGTAAACAAAATAATAGAGATAGGACTTGCATCATCCCTACGTGATAACACTAACATATGGTATAGTATAATGTTAACAGATAAAATAATAGAGATAGGACTTGCATCATCCCTACGTGATAACACTAACATATGGTATAGTATAATATTAACAGATAAAATAATAGAGATAGGACTTGCATCATCCCTACGTGATAACACTAACATATGGTATAGTATAATGTTAACAGATAAAATCGAACATATTAAATTCAGTTATAGTTAATTAGTTGCATACATTGCTCTATGTTAATTCTTGCCCTACTACTATGTAGGTACTACGTAAATGTCATCTCTACTGTCTTATTTACACTGTTTTTAAAGGATTGATCTTAGCTATTCCTACATCTACTTCCTTTTTGAGAAAGTTTTTCTTGTTTGCATGTATTTTAGTACAGTGTTTCAACAGACATAGGAAGGTTATATGCATATAACCATGTTATAAATACAGTAAGGTTTCACGGCCCGGCACAGCCAAGCGTGTTAAGGCGTTCGACTCGTAATCTGAGGGTCGGGTTCGAATCCCGGTCGCACCAAACATGCTCGCCTTCCTGGGCTGGGAAGCCGTGGAGACGTTATAATGTGACGGTGAATCCCACCATTCGTTGGTAAAAGAGTCGCCCAAGAAGTGGCGGTGGGTGGTGATGACTAGCTGCCTTCCCTCTAGCCTTACACTGCTAAATTAGGGACGGCTAGCGCAGATAGCCCTCGAGAAGCTTTGTGCGAAATTCAAAAACAAACAAACAACCAAAGTAAGGTTCCAACTGTGATATTTGTTGTTTATCTATTATTGACTGATAACTGCTGTAACCCTCTACTTAACCATTTTAAAGGATCAAAATTTCTGTAAGAAAGCTGATTACAAGGGTTAACCATAACCTTGTTTATAATAGAGTTTTGTTGTTGTTTTTAATTCCTACTAGTTATTAACAAGACTTATAAAAACGGATATCTTTAGAGACATTCCCAGGACTTGTGATTCAGTCACTACACATATACTGTTATAAAATAAAACACGGTATAGTATTTTAAAGTTGTATTGAGGAGACACTGATAATACTATTACAATGAACAACCCAAGTCATCTCTATACAGGTGGTGTTACTGTCTGTCTGGTATCGACTATGTACTACCACCGAAACTAAAGCAATGTTTAATTTAATGAAGATACCAAAAGTGGTGATTTCTTTCCTTAAAGATCATTAATAACTTGGAAGAAAATTCTAAACCACATTTAACTTCGAAATCCCTTATCAAACGGACTTGTACAGTTCCCTAATGATGAATAAAAAACTATGTTAATTTATATTGTTATCTGTTCATGACTTATCTTTGTGCATGTATAAAGAGGAAGAGATATTTTTCATACGAATGCTGGTTCGTTTCTTTCGTTTCAAGGTATTTCATTCACATGTTAAGCACCTTCAAGAAGATACGCTGAATCATTGCTTGGGGAAGATAGTAGTACGCGGGATTAATGCTTTGGGAAGATAGTGATAGGCTAAATTACGTTTCGGGAGATATTAATACGTTGAATCACTACTCCGACGAGATACTAATATGCTGCATTACTGAAGTAAAATATACTAAAACAATAAATTACGGTTCGGGTGGATATTAACGCGCCATTATACTGCTGTGGTAAAATACAGGGTGTTCGGAAAATCACTGTACAGTTTTGTAATCATATTTTATTCAGTCTATTTCAAGCCAGCAACTGATAGCAGTGTTTAGAAACAAAATAAGGATCCAGGCCTGTATTGATGCCAACGGGGGTCACTTTCAACATTGTTTATAATTGTCATTCATATTTACCTCCTGTATTCTATATTGAAACATGTCTGTTAATAAATATATGAGTGCACAGTGACTTTCGGAACACCCTGTACTAGTGTGACGAATTACTTTGTTTTGTTTATTTGTTTTTAATTTAGCGTAAAGCTACTTGAGGATTATCTACTCTCGCCGTCCCTAATTCAGCAGTGTAAGACTAGAGAGAAGGCAGCTAGTCATCATCACTCACCGCCAACAACTGTTGGGCTACTCTTTTACCAACGAATAGTAGGATTGGTCGTAACTATACAACACCCCCAATGCTGAAAGGATGAGCATATTCCGTAACGGGATTCCAGTCTGCGACCCTCAAATTAGGAGTCGAGCGCCCTAACCACCTAGCCATGCCAAGTCGTAGCTGAATGACTACTTTAGACAAATAGTAATATGCTGTATTACTATAACCACCTATTTCAGTTTGGGTTAGAAGATGAAAATAAAACAAACACCTCAAAATCTCAATTAACCCGTTATAAGTGCTTGAATGTGATGTGACCAATCACATAAGTCTTATACACCATTAAACCAGAAAAATAAAAGTTTCTTTTAAAACTAATTTAAGTAAATATAAAGTGAAAAAAATAATTTATTTATTAATAATTTATAGGACTGCAGGTCGCTAAATATCTTTAATTACCAGTTGATGCTTAAATTGCTTGTAACCAATGAAGTTAAAACTTAAACGCAATAACCTTAATCGACGTGTCAGAGGCATTTTAGGGGCATCTAAGTTGTATTTACTGTGGCATTCTTCACACATATTTACCTAGCTGTAAATGTAGGAAAAAACGGAAAAGGCACGTGATATGAGTGAACACATTTTAACATGAGCGTCTGAAGCTGACAACAGTAAGATTTTCTAAAATATCTTATTAAATACCTAAAAATTTAACTAATGGTATTTTAGGTAAAAACAAACAATTATCTCGGTACCATTTTAGTCAGATTCTGAACTAAATGTACCGTCGTTGATGGTTAAGCGCTTAAGCAAAATATTAACGGTACTTGCTGAATATTTAGCTGCCAAATATGCTAAAATAACAGGTTATTATAGGAGTTACAAATACAAAGCTACATTTTATCACAAGTAAAACAATCAAAACAATGATAATATACAAACTTATATACCGCTTGTAACGAAGTAACAGAGACCCAAGGTATTTTATATAATATAAAATAATAATTAAAATCCAACAAGTAACAACAGAGAATAGTTACTACGTTTCAAGTTATGACTGGATATGAAAGAAAGGTCATGTCCATACACTTTCGACCAAGATAAGAGAAAAACATTAAAATTCGATATTCAGTGATGTCGAGAAATATATATGTAAAAACTTAAACCCAAAATAGAACCTCTTTCAAACATGTGGTCAGCTTCCGGTCAGTTACCTCTTTCTTTCTTTGTGAACCTGACGATGACCGAAGAAGGTTGAAACATTGTTCGCTCCTCTACGTAAAATATTTTCTCAACCCAAACGAGCCGTTTTTACATGTATAAATATATATAAAATTCGATATTATTCAAATACAGGTTCGTCCGCCATTACCATATTTCAAGTTATGACTGGAAGAGAAGAGGAAGGTCCGACAAAAGAAATGTAGAGATTGTATATAGTTAGATTTTTCAAAGTATTCATAACAAACATTGTTTGTATTTTGTAGGGATTGTATATAGATAGATTTTTCAAAGTATTCATAACAAACATTGTTTGTATTTTGCGCAAACTGTTTCCAAACAGGGTAATTTCTCGTAATAGAGACATAAACTGACCTCCACGATCCCCAAATTTGTCAACAGCGGTTTTCTTTTTGTAGGATTACTGGGAGAAACACGTATCAAAAGGTCAGGGCACTATGGGATTTGAAAGACAAGGTAAAGACAAAAATTTAATGGCCTTACACTCGAATCTTTGACCTCAGCAATGGAAGATGTCATGCTTAGTGGACACCAATATGTAGCAGTTCGTGATGGTCATCTACCGGACATTATTGTTCATACTCATTGTTTACAAGAATACTTACCGAGTTACAGTTTCGGAAATAATAAACACAAATTATATCAACAAATAAATGCTGTTGTCGATAATTGAGGCTTAGTTCTTCTGTAAAGTCACTAGGAAGCAGACAGACATATACAGTCTAACCTATAATAATGATGCATATTAACATTCTTCCTCTTTTTTCACATTTACTTGTGCTTCTAGTTAATCTTAGAACGCACTGTTCTGAAACACCATCGAAACTATATTGATTAGTCCTCAAACGACATATAACCTCCCTACAGCTATGTGTACAAATCTCATCAGATACTTAAAATCAAAATCACCAAGAGGAAGATAATGATTTTTTTTTAATATTCACACCACTTATGATTTGGTTAAACCTACCAACGTGAGTTCAAAATACAGCTTTTGCCACAGAGCTAATATAATTAAAGATTTTTCGTTATCCCTAAGGCTACTCTAGTAGAATGTAATTATCAGCTGAGCAACGTATCTGAGTTTGGGTTTTCTTTTCATTTGATTCTCCAAGCCACGTTTAATGGATTCATTTGATCTGAACCACAGGTGCCGTCTGGGAGATTACGTGATGTTATTTCTTCATTTAGAAGAGGCGGCAGTAGATCAAAAAACTCTAGAAAATACAATACTGTGTGGGAAGATAGGAGACATTCATCAGAAACACTATTCTTCCGGTTCCGCTCTTATATTCGAATTCCACACAGACTGGAGAATAGGAAACAATACTGGATTCAGAGGAACCTACCGATTTCTAAACAAAAGTAGGTATACGTATAGTTTGCACCTCATTTATACTGGTTCGATAAGCAGCCATGTTTTTTTTTATTATGTCATATTTTGCATAGATATGAGCAACTCTATAATCATGCAAATTTATTGAAACTGGTGGATGAGTGAAGGATGAATAGTGGATGAGATTTAAAAAAAAATACAATGACGGGCCTTTACAAGTAAATAAACCACATCATTTCATGTCTGTGTTTAAAACGATATCTTTTAATGTACGTTTAACTGACATACACCAAGTTCGACTTACGTGTTTATTTGAAGTAATAATCAAAAATTGACATTAAAAGTCGTATAAATTAGTCCATTAACTTTACTTAATTTTTTTCGTGCTTTTAACCAACAAATATGACAATGAATATCAAAATGTTGGCCAAAAATTGTCACTTATATAATATTAGAAACAGCTTTATATATATATATATTTATACACACCATAAATTGTAGACTTATATAATACTTTATAGTGAATTTTAAATATACAAGTTCTTGAGATTTACTCAAGAGTTGGATTGTAAAATTATTTTAACACTTGCTATTTGAACAGCAAAAGGTTTATTAAAAACTCTGTTCCGGATCAATAATACTGTATCAATAGTTGTTAACATTATTTCTATATTGCAGTCTCCATGTCTCGTTAAGTTATTGTTTTCTAAAAAAAAACTACAAAGCTTCCAACGTCAATAATCTAGTGAAAAAGTTCTTTATTGCACCCCGTTACGTTAGAAAAGCAACCAAAAAAAAACTAAAATGAAAACTACTTTGGAAAAAGTTAATGACCCTAACGATAAATTATCTCTCTCTCGGTTCTCGTCTGAATTTCAAAAACTTCCAATGACAGACTAATTTTGTTCGTTTTTTTCAATAGATGGCGTATCCAACATGAAAAAAAAAAACTTGTGGATAACGTATGATTTTTTTTTCCTCTGGTGCTTATGTATACACCACTCTTTGGCTATCTATTCATTTCACTCATCCACTCTTCCATATACAGTCTTGGCCAAAATGTTGTTATTATTGTTGTTATTGTCTACATGAGTGGCGTAGTTATTGAGGTAAATGCTTGAGTTGTAACAGAGAAGGTAGCATATAGCATATGACCGGACAAACATGTACGAGTTCTTTCTCTAATCTTCATAAGCTGTTTTCAGCATTCGATCGTCAAAACACAAACACACATCTGTTTTGTATAAAAGTGTGTAATTTTATTATAATTTCTTTCGAAACAAATCAGCTGTTCAAACAGTTTCTCTGTACTTGGTTTAGAATCATGTCTTGTCACGTGACAGAAGTTATAAGGCTTGAAACTGTTCGAATGTCCAGAAATGGAATGAAGCAAATGGATATTTTCAGAACAGCAAAGTACCCCCAGTGTACTGTATCTTGAATCCTAACATGTCAACAGACTACAAAAAACGTTGTTCCAGAAAAGTCTATTGGTTCACGCCAAAAACTGCTGCCACAGATGACGTTGTTTTTATCAGGTTAGCAGGTCAAGGTCGAAAAAATGTTGCAACACCTTAAAACAGAAATGTTTGTTTGTTTGTTTTGAATTTCGCGCAAAGCTACTTGAGGGTTATCTGCGCTAGCCATTTCTAATTTAGCAGTGTAAGACAACAACAGAGAAGGCAACTAATCATCACTAACCACCGCCAACTCTTGGGCTACTTTTTTACTAAAGAATAGTGAAATTGACCACCACATTATAACGCCCCTCAAGGCTTAAAGAGCGAGCATATGTGATGTGACTGAGTTTCGAGCTCGCGACCCTTGGATTATAAGTCGAATGACTTAACCACTTGACTATGCCGGGCTCGTGGAGACGATATTTCTGCCATGTGCTTGTGCAAGGTTTGGAAAAATAACTTCATGCTCCACGATGACAATACCACTGCTCACATTGCATATATTGGATATAATTATCTTGACCAGGAGGACACTACAAGATTGTTACGGCCAGCAAATTTTTCAAACTGTAATTCCATTAAGAACTATTGAGCAGACCTGAGCCAGAAAATGGCTATCCATGACCCCAAACCAGATACTGTAACTGAGATGCAGCGCCATCTAGTGATACATTGGGATGAAATCACGATATATTACATCAATAACATCATCCACAGAATACCACGTCGGCTTACAGAGGTTATTAAAGTACAAGAAGGGCTAACCAATTACTAAGTGTTTAATATTAAATGATATAATGTGAGACGCGTTACTTATAATAATTTGACATTATATTTTGTCTTTATATATGTTGTGGTGTGATAAGTGAAATATTGAGTTAAACATCTTTCTGTAGGTGTCTGATAAAATTGTTTTCTGTTATAATAAATCATTTATGGTGTACATAGAATCTGTCTCACTAACATAAGATTAATTTCTCAGCTGGACAGTGTTAACCGTATTGTATTCTACTTTAATAATAATGAACTTATTTGTTACAAAATATACAAACATTTTATCCAAGACTGTATCTATATATTAATGTTCATAATCTCTACTTTAAATCATTTTCAATGGATGAGTTATCAAAATTCTCTGATTCTGTTGGTATTTCCAAAACGTTAAGAAAAATAATGGATTATGTAATTAAGCCTTACCTGTGCTATCATCTTCTCTTTTCTTTTACCAGGTTTGTTTATGATTGATGGAGAACCACTCTTCGGCACTAAATGTGATTATCACTTCTTCAGGGGAAATAAATCCCAAAGTAAAGGATATTTCTTTTCTCCTCTCTATCCTAGTACTTATCCACATAATGTCAGGTGTGCATACCACTTCATGGGAAAATACAACGAGAAAGTCGTAGTTAATTTTGAAAAAGTTCGACTTCAACAAGGAGACATGAGGTAAGGCTTAACAACTTATTTCTTCACATCTAGTTTTCCGAGGGAAAATACAGCGAGAAAGGAAGAGTCATCTAAGTCGTTTAGGTTGAGGTGTGTGTGTGTGTGTGTTTATAGAAAATTGCAACCACGTAGGTTAAAAAAAAGTGCCTTACATTTGTTTCTGCTTACGCACAAAGCTACACAGTGGGCTACCTGCGTTTTGCCCACCACGCGTATCGAAAACAGGTTTTAAGCATTGTAATTTCGCAGACTTGCTGTTGTGCTAGTAGGGACAGTGCAGTTGGTACAGAACATTTTGTTTAGTTTGTTGTCAATTTCGCGCAAGGATACACGAGGGATATCTGCGTTAGCCGTTCCTAATTTAGCAGTGTAAGACTAAAGTGAAAGCAACTAGTCATCGCTACTCACTGTCAACTCTTTGGCTACTCTTTTACCAACGAATAATTGGATTGAACGTCACATTATAACGTTCTCACGGTTGAAAGGGCGACCATGTTTGGTGTGACAATAATTCGACCCGGCGACCCTCAGGTTGCGAGTTCAGCACCCCAACCACGGGGCCATTTCGGTCCCATACTGAACAAACAAGTGACACCATATCGAAATTAATGTAACTATTATGTTATCTTCAGAAACGTGTGTGTATATAGAGAGTTAGATTCTTATCAGTCCTTTACAAGACATATAGATATAACGTTCCTATCTGACTACGAGTCCAAAGCGTGAAAATATTGAGCCACGATGACTCATACATATTCACTTACACGTATATATATATATACATATGCATGTAGTTTACTGAAAAGAATTCATACATTAATATAATAATATACAGGAAAATACTCTTGATTTCTTTTTCAATCTATTTTTATAGATAAATATATCTATATTTATCATATACAGCTCTCTCAAGACCAACATATATCTAAGAATATTAGTCATTGATATTTATCATAGACAGCTCTCTCAAGACCAACGTGTATCTAAGAATATTAGTCATTGATATTTATCATAGACTGCTCTCTGAAGACCAACGTGTATCTAACAATATTAGTCATTGATATTTATCATAGACAGCTCTCTCAAGACCAACGTGTATCTAAGAATATTAGTCATTGATATTTATCATAGACTGCTCTCTGAAGACCAACGTGTATCTAAGAATATTAGTCATTGATATTTATCATAGACTGCTCTCTGAAGACCAACGTGTATCTAAGAATATCAGTCATTGATATTTATCATAGACAGCTCTCTCAAGACCAACGTGTATCTAAGAATATTTGTCATTGATATTTATCATAGACAGCTCTCTCAAGACCAACGTGTATCTAAAAATATCAGTCATTGATATTTATCATAGACAGCTCTCTCAAGACCAACGTGTATCTAAGAATATTAGTCATTGATATTTATCATAGACTGCTCTCTGAAGACCAACGTGTATCTAAGAATATTAGTCATTGATATTTATCATAGACAGCTCTCTCAAGACCAACGTGTATCTAAGAATATTTGTCATTGATATTTATCATAGACAGCTCTCTCAAGACCAACGTGTATCTAAGAATATCAGTCATTGATATTTATCATAGACAGCTTTCTCAAGACCAACGTGTATCTAAGAATATCAGTCATTGATATTTATCATAGACAGCTCTCTCAAGACCAACGTGTATCTAAGAATATTAGTCATTGATATTTATCATAGACTGCTCTCTGAAGACCAACGTGTATCTAAGAATATTAGTCATTGATATTTATCATAGACAGCTCTCGCAAGACCAACGTGTATCTAAGAATATTAGTCATTGATATTTATCATAGACAGCTCTCTCAAGACCAACGTGTATCTAAGAATATTAGTCATTGATATTTATCATAGACTGCTCTCTGAAGACCAACGTGTATCTAAGAATATTAGTCATTGATATTTATCATAGACAGCTCTCTGAAGACCAACGTGTATCTAAGAATATTAGTCATTGATATTTATCATAGACAGCTCTCTGAAGACCAACGTGTATCTAAGAATATTTGTCATTGATATTTATCATAGACAGCTCTCTCAAGACCAACGTGTATCTAAGAATATCAGTCATTGATATTTATCATAGAGAGCTTTCTCAAGACCAACGTGTATCTGAGAATATTAGTCATTGATATTTATCATATACAGCTCTCTCAAGACCAACGTGTATCTAAGAATATTTGTCATTGATATTTATCATAGGCAGCTCTCTTGTCTGCATAAAATCTCTGTCACTTACAAACAACTTTCTCCAAAACAGTATGTAACAAAAAAAAATCACTTACCTTCATTATACACAGTTCTCTTCAACTCAACATTTATCTAAGAAAATCTCTCAGTGATTTATCACTGTATTTTCGAGAATGGTTTTAATAATTCTTATTTTTAGAATATTAAATGTACAACGTCTATTAGGTGATCATTTCATCATTACGTTACACCTGAAAAGTTAAATACATAAATATATTTATTAACTACAACTTTTCCTTTCGACTTCATGCGTTTTATTTGCCTCCATATCGATTATGATAAAATTTATTATTTGTTAGTTTCTAAATAGTTATTGCTTACGTATACGATATTCAACTGGAAGTGTAAAGTGTTTAATATCTGATAATGTTTGGCAGAAAAATAACTGGTTGGTAATCGTCAAAATGGCGGACTTACAATATCTGTTCAACTTGTGATAAAACAGTGATAATTAAACATATTCATAGAAACATTAATGAAATAAGTGACTTATTTATATACTCAATAGCAATAAGTTACTAAAAACCATCTTTCCGAGTGTTCTTTCTTCATTGAGCTTTATACAATTTAATGGCTATTACTTAACTACATGGGGCCTGGAATAACTTCGTCGTTAAGACAGTCCACTCGCAGTTTGAGAGTTTCAGGTTCGAATCCCCGTCACACTAAAGATGCTTGCCCTTTTAACCGCGTAGACGTTGTAAAGTGACGGTAAATTCCACTTTTTCTTAGTAAAATTATAGTCGTGAGCGGTGACGACTCTCATCCATTCCTTTAAGTATTTCACTGCTTCCTTAAGGACTACTAGCGCAATAACCCGCATGTAGCTTTGCGCGAAATTCAAATTAACTGAATCTTGCTATTAAACCAAACATTATTTTTCATCGTATCTCACTGGAAATCTAATTGCATCCGAGTGACACGGCGGTATGTATATGGACTTACATCGTTAGAAACCGGTTTTCGATATCCATGGTGAGCAGAGCACAGATAACCCATTGTGTAGCTTTGTGTTTAACTACACAGACATCTAATTTTCAATCTATTTTGTTTAGATTATAGTGGATAAGAATGTTGGCACAATAGACGGTTTTTAACTAATATTCTAGACGTGTCACGAAGTACAAAAGGTCAGGACCAATCTCCTTTTGTATACTGATGTATATTTAATTATTTTTATTCAAAAAAATACAATGTACATTTCTCTATGCTCTCTCAAGGAAATTCGTTTATCAAGGTTTCTGCTACGTAAAACATTAAACTTTATGGGTGATTAAGCTACACATAAACGATTAAGTCTCTTAATATGAGTGTAGGTTTGCTTAACACTAGCCCGATGGCTGTACGTTGAAGAAAAAATCCTGAGTAAAAAATAGCGAATGAAAATAGGTTGTTACTATTTCTTTCATAGGAATAAACTGGATTGAAAACAATTTTTCTCTGGCGTTTTTCTGTGTGTATAAATATTTTTCCATTTATAAAAAAAAAAGTTATTTAAACTCAAATGACTTTATGACTGTTAAGCTGCAGTTTGAGATTACAAAATAAAAACACGTCAAGAGCCACTCATAAAACTACACAACTGACAATCTATACTGTGATATATGTTTATGACTTCCAAGTTACAGTAAATAGTAATGGCTAAGTTCTAAGACCTTCTATAGACGAAGGTAGTTTTGAAACTACAGTGTATGATGCTACAACCTGATATTCTTGTATTTTACCGACCAAAGAATAGCCTTAATAGAGGTTCTGTAGGCAAGAGGGAAGGGAAGAGTCAATGACGTCACCATAGAAAGGAACATTGTTACAGGCACGTGCTAAACCGCCATGGCAAACAGACATGACGTAATAGTTCAACAGAGTTGATCAACGTATCTCATCAGACCTAGATTTAAATACAGTTGGTATGAAGAACATTTAGTAATAATTCATTCGTTCTGTATTTAATTACACTTTCTAGCATTTCGATGTAAATTGTTCTGAAAAAAAAAGGACCCTTATTAAACTATCACACAATAATTACTGTTTTACTTTTCAATCATAAATCAACTGATTATTTCAAAGATTTTCGGTAATACGATTGTAATAACAACATTTTGAACACAATATTTCCTTATAACACTATATTAATGTTCTTACATTAAACATGTTGCAATTTAATTACATAAAAACACACCTAGTGAGACGGTGTTTACATGAACACGTTTTACAACAAAATCATGAACAAACATATTCTATCTATGCGGTATCCAACATTTATGTAAGAGTTTTCGTTTTGACACATGTTAACAACGATAATTAACATAATAATAAATACAATATTGTACACAGACGAATACACATAAACTTACTTTATAAATACAAAACCACCATACTTTAAAACATTCAGCGTTGAATAATTTATAAACGTGTATAAGACTTCATTATACAACTGATTGATGGTAACAGTTTAATCAGTAAAAACAATAGATTTATATTTGAATTTTCTCTCGTTATATTTTCAAAATTAAAATATATTTTAAAACAATGGTTTGAACTTACATGGCATATGATTGTCTTTGTTTACTTAGATGTTTCTATAACTGGTACTCCAATGGCATAGCTGTATGTCTGTGCATTTTCCACCCTAGAAATCAGGTTTCGATAGCCGTAATGGGCAGAGCACAGATAGCCCATTGTGTACCTTTGTGCTTAGCTACAAACAAGATATAGCTGGATAGCATTACTATTTAAAGTAGGCCTGGCATGGCCTAGCGCGTTAAAGCGTGCGCTTCGTGATCTGAGGGTCGCGGGTTCGCGCCCGAATCGCCCCAAACATGCTCGCCCTCCCAGCCGTGGGGGCGTTATAATGTTGCGGTCAATCCCACTTTTCGTTGGTAAAGGAGTAGCCCAAGAGTTGGCGGTGGGTGGTGATGACTAGCTGCCTTCCCTCTAGTCTTACACTGCTAAATTAGGGATGGCTAGCAGAGATAGCCCTCGAGTAGCTTTGTGCGAAATTCCAAAACAAACAAACAAAACAAACTATTTAAAGTTTACGTTAGCCCTAATGCTTTTATAAACATTGAACGCTCATTTTAATACGTAATAAATGTGAATACTATAGGATTACAACACCAAGCATATCCATCATAAATCTTTGAGGACTGAACTACATTAGTCAAGTAGGACGTATAAAGGTTGTCACGTGGGAAAGGTAAACAGAATAAAAGAAGATATAGAAGGATAGAATGGTCGTTGACCAACAGATGACTATTGATAAAAGGTCATTTCTGGGTAGCTCAAATTTATTGCGCATACAATAAAAGTAAATTACACTATATTGTCGCTATTTATGTCAGCAGATAACAAAAATGTATGGGATTTCATTATAGAATACAACTCATCATGTTTCTAAGAACTCGAATGGTGACAATATTAACTGTTCCTCATTTATGTTGATAAGCTTGGTTACATGTTCAGACATATTCTAATATTAATATCTGTCTACAACTAATGGTCTAAACCTCAATGAAATATGGGTCACTTTTCAAATATAAACACCCTGTCCTTTTCACCATTATAACCAGTCTGATAAAGTTCTACAGTGTGGAAAAAAAAAATGAACCATTCTTTCAACATTAGTATATTGTTACATATATGTCTTTGTTTATAATATTTAATTTCTGTTTCTTTGTTTTTGGACACAGGAAAGTTTATTTTTATCATAGTCATTACAATAATAATGTTGCCACAGTTTACTAATAATATATTATTTTATATTTCAGTTTATTGTATATAAAGTAAATGTATCTGACAATAATGAAATAGTGAAAAAAATCAAACCCAACAGTGAAGAATAACCAGTAAAACAATAAAAGAAACAACAGTTAGGTTCACCTATTATTACACAGAAACAACAGTTAGGTTTACCTACTATTATACAGAAACAACAGTCAGGTTTACCTACTATTATACAGAAACGACAGTTAGGTTCACCTACTATTATACAGAAACGACAGTTAGGATCACCTACTATTATACAGAAACAACAGTTAGGTTCACCTACTATTATACAGAAACAACAGTTAGGTTTACCTACTATTATACAGAAACGACAGTTAGGTTCACCTACTATTATACAGAAACAACAGTTAGGTTTACCTACTATTATACAGAAACGACAGTTAGGTTCACCTACTATTATACAGAAACTACAGTTAGGTTTACCTACTATTATACAGAAACGACACTTAGGTTCACCTACTAGTATACAGAAACTACAGTTAGGTTTACTTACTATTATACAGAAACGACAGTTAGGATCACCTACTATTATACAGAAACGACAGTTAGGTACACCTACTATTATACAGGAACGACAGTTAGGATCACCTACTATTATACAGAAACGACAGTTAGGTACACCTACTATTATACAGAAACGACAGTCAGGTACACCTACTATTATACAGAAACGACAGTTAGGTACACCTACTATTATACAGAAACAACAGTTAGGTTCACCTACTATTATACAGAAACAACAGTTAGGTTTACCTACTATTATAAAGAAACGACAGTTAGGTTCACCTACTATTATACAGAAACGACAGTTAGGTTCACCTACTATTATACAGAAACAACAGTTAGGTTCACCTACTATTATACAGAAACAACAGTTAGGTTTACCTACTATTATACAGAAACAACAGTCAGGTTTACCTACTATTATACAGAAACGACAGTCAGGTTTACCTACTATTATACAGAAACAACAGTCAGGTTTACCTACTATTATACAGAAACGACAGTTAGGTTCACCTACTATTATACAGAAACTACAGTTAGGTTCACCTACTATTATACAGAAACAACAGTTAGGTTTACCTACTATTATACAGAAACAACAGTTAGGTTTACCTACTATTATACAGAAACAACAGTTAGGTATACCTACTATTAAACAGAAACGACAGTCAGGTTTACCTACTATTATACAGAAACTACAGTTAGGTTCACCTACTATTATACAGAAACGACAGTTAGGTTCACCTACTATTATACAGAAACAACAGTTAGGTTTACCTACTATTATACAGAAACAACAGTTAGGTTCACCTACTATTATACAGTATAATAGCAGACAGTTTCTGTATAATAGTAGGTAAACCTAATTGTTGTTTCTGTATAACAGTAGGTGAACCTAACTGTCGTTTCTATATAATAGTAGGTGAATATAACCGTCGTTTCTATATAATAGTAGGTAAACATAACTGTTGTTTCTGTATAATAGTAAGTGAACCTAACTGTTGTTTCTTTCCCTATTTTACTGGTTATTTTTCACTGTTGGGTTTGATCTTTTTCACTATTTCATTATTGTCAGATAAATTTACTTCATATACAATAAACTGAAATATAAAATAATATATTATTAGTAAACTGTGGCCACATTATTATTGTAATGACTATGATAGAAATAAACTTTCCTGTGTCCAAAAACAAAGAAACAGAAATTAGATGTTATAAACAAAGACATATATGTAACAATATACTAATGTTGAAAGAATGGTTCATTATTCTTTCTTCCATGTAATGAACATTAACTTTATTTAGAATATATGTGGTTATATAGAGTTTAATTCATATAATTTCAATAGTAAATACAATGTAAGCACACAAATAGCCACAGTATAATATAACTTTTATTTTAACGTACTCGAAAATGACCTTTTATCATTATTCAGCTGTTGGTCATCGATCTTTCTCGCCTTTCTATATCTTTTTTTATTCTGTTTACCTTTCCCACGTGACAACCTTTGTACGTCCTACTTGACTAATGTAGTTCAGTCCTCAAAGATCTATGAAGAACATTCTTGGTGTTTTTATCCTATAGTATTCACATTTATTACGTATTAAAATGAGCGTTCAATGTTTATAAAAGCATTAGGGGCTAACGAAAACTTTAAATAGTAATGCTATCCAGCTACAGATCTTGTTTGTAGTTAAGCACAAAGGTACACGATGGGCTATCTGTGCTCTGCCCATTTCGGTTATCGAAACCTGATTTCTAGGGTGGAAAATGCACAGACATACAGCTATGCTTCTGGAGTACCAGTTATAGAAACATCTAAGTAAACAAAGACAATCATATGCCATGTAAGTTCAAACCATTGTTTTAAAATATAACGAGAGAAAATTCAAATATAAATTTATTGTTTTTACTGATTAAACTGTTACCATCAATCAGTTGTATAATGAAGTCTTATACACGTTTATAAATTATTCAACGCTGAATGTTTTAAAGTATGGTGGTTTTGTATTTATAAAGTAAGTTTATGTGTATTCGTCTGTGTACAATATTGTATATATTATTATGTTAATTATCGTTGTTATGTGTCAAAACGAAAACTCTTACATAAATGTTGAATACCACATAGATAGAATATGTTTGTTCATGATTTTGTTGTAAAACGTGTTCATGTAAACACCGTCTCACTAGGTGTGTTTTTATGTAATTAAATTGCAACATGTTTAATGTAAGAACATTAATATAGTGTTATAAGGAAATATTGTGTTCAAAATGTTGTTATTACAATCGTATTACCGAAAATCTTTGAAATAATCAGTTGATTTATGATTGAAAAGTAAAACAGTAATTATTGTGCGATATTTAAATAAAAATAGTAAGAAAACGTAATTAAAGGTAGAACTAAATATTTAACGTCCATTTTTAGGAGAACTTTCATATAGATGGTAAAGAAATGTAAATAAATATGGAACAAACAAACGAATTAATGTTTTATTCCAGCTGTATTAAATATGTGAGATATGCTGATCCACTTTGTTGAACTATGACCTCATGTCTGCCTGTCATGGCGGCCTAACAACGCGTTCCTTTCTGGTGACATAGTTATCTGTCCCAATTTCTCTCCTTCCCTACTGTCTCGTGACACCGTAATGAGTCGCATTTGGACGGTTAAGTACAGAGGTAACTGATGTTATGTTTTTACGATAACATGAGGTTGTCACACTCCAGTTATTATTGTGCATCAAACAATCAGAACAAAATACAACGTGAAATTAGCGCTTTATTCCACGCCAGTTTTCACAAACTTCTTATTCCATTTATGAGATTTCTTTACCAGGAGTAACCCCTCCTAAAGACATATAACTGAATCTTTAGTCATCTCCACAAAAGTCTTGGTTTACAAGAATGTTCTCGTTTGTTTGTTTGTTTTAAATTTTAGCGCAAAGCTACATGAGGGCTATCTGCACTAGCCGTTTCTAATTTTGCAGTGTTGGACTAGAGGGAAAGCAGCTAGTCATCACCATCCACCACCAACTCTTGGACTATTTTTACCAACGAATAGTGGTATTGACCGTCTTATTATAACATCCCCACGGCGGAAAGGGCAAGCATGTATCGTGTGACAGGAATTCGAAACTGCGGCCCTCAGATTACAAGTCGAGGGCCTTTCCACCCGATCATGGCAGGCCGAATGTTCTCGCATCTTAAAGAAGACTGCAGAAATGAAACAATACATACGGTTAAATATATATATTATTTTGCAAACACGAATAATAATCAGTATTTGGGTATTATTGAAAATTTAATAAATAATTATAGTCAACCGTTTACATAATTCAGAAAATGACGTCGAAAGAATGCGCGTGGCCCGGCATGGCCAATCGTGTTAAGGCGTGCGACTCGTATTCTGAGGGTCACGGGTTCGCATCCCCGTCGCGTCAAACATGCTCGCCCTTTCAGTCGTGGGGGCGTGATAATGTGACGGTCAATCCCACTATTTGTTGGTAAAAGAGTAGCCCAAAAATTGGCAGTGGGTGGTGATGACTAGCTGCCTTCCCTCTAGTCTTACACTGCTGAATTAGTGACGGCTGGCACAGATAGCCCTCGAGTAGCTTTGTGCGAAATTACGAAAACAAACAAACAAACAAGAAACAATGCGCAAGTGAAACCCATTAACGAGTTCAATAAAGGTTTTACAACTGTGTAAAGATAAAACGGTGACTATTTATTTATTACATTTTAAGGTATTTAGTTATATCATTAAGTATTTTGTTTATTCAATACAAATCTAACTGATACAACTTCTACAGCTGTCTATATAGTGTAGACAAAATCAAAGTGCATGACGGGAAGGATGCTCGTAGCCCCTTAATTGGACAACTTTGTAACTATCATGATTTTGTGGAAGTTTTCTCTACTGGTCCTGATTTATACATTGAATTCTATAGCCAGAGTCATTTTCCTGGTCAAGGATTCAAAGCGTCTTTCCAGTTTAATGAAGAGAATCTAAACTTAGGACTCAACCTCCCATCAACAGGTAAGAACAACTGATACACTTACCAAGTCAACGATTAACTAAACAACTTAACTAAGGTTACAGACTCTTACACTTTTTACTTATTTTGATTTATTTTACTCGACTTATTCTAATAAAAGTTTGTTTATTCTTACATAACGTGTTACCGTATTAAACTTATTGATGTCCCAACCAATTAGTTTTCACGTTTGTGTGCACAAACAAACTTCCACTTCTTTCTGTCTGTATGTCTAATTTTTAAGTCTTCTTTGTTATTTATATAACCTGAAGAAAGTCCACAATCTATTTCATTTCATTCTAATTTTCTAAAATATTTTTCTTTCTTTGAACAACTTTGGATCCAGTCGTTAGTTTTAAATCTAAGGTAACATTAAAAACATCAGCTCAGTGTGTAATATATAAATCAATCAAATCAACAAAGTTTTTTGTATTGTTTTTTATCTCGTAGCTTCTGAGGTAAACCACGTGGGCTTGTGTTGAACACGTTTTTATCTCGTAGCTTTTGATGTAAACCACGTGGGCTTGTGTTGAACACGTTTTTATCTCGTAGCTTTTGATGTAAACCACGTGGGCTTGTGTTGAACACGTTTTTATCTCGTAGCTTTTGATGTAAAACATGTGGTCTTGTGTTGAGCACGTTTTTATCTCGTAGATTTTGATGTAAACCACGTGGGCTTGTGTTGAACACGTTTTTATGTCGTAGCTTTTGATGTAAACCACGCGGGCTTGTGTTGAACACGTTTTTATGTCGTAGCTTTTGATGTAAACCACGTGGGCTTGTGTTGAACACGTTTTTATCTCGTAGCTTTTGATGTAAACCACGTGGTCTTGTGTTTAACACGTTTTTATCTCGTAGCTTTTGATGTGAACCACGTGGGCTTGTGTTGAACATGTTTTTAAAATCTTATTATTACGAACAATTAACTCTAATATTTAACTTTTTCTAACTTGTGACAGAGGTATAATTTCATTGACGTAATTACGTGAATAACTTTAAAAGAGTTTTCTATATAATATCTTTTACTAATTTCTTGAAATGTAAAATCCCTTTTCATGCTTGAAATATTGAAAATCAATAAAAACCTGAAAATTATTCAGATAAACAGCTGAGAAGCATCTTCTTACACTTCCAAAGAAAATATAAACACTCGCTGAAATTGCAGAATTTTATTTTCTACGAAATTCCAATACTTGGTATCGTGCATTAACAAAGTTATTATAATACATAGGTATGCGTAGTAGAACATCTTACTATAAATGTAATGCTTATGTATGTGTGTCAGGGGTAGGCAAGTAGGGATGTTTGTTAGCATCCATCACTCAGAATTAGCTGACTCAATAACTTTAATTCTTGATATGGTAAATGGAAACTGTAAGACGGTGTACAAGGGATAATTTATTCTAGAATTTTCGCTTAAGAAGAGACATAAAAACAGAACACATTTCCATGTTTAATGGGCCTTAGGCTTTGAATTTAAGTACACAGGTACTTAACCAGTTAGATAAGTCAATTATTACATTCTACAAAACAAGGTGTGCAGTTAGCACTTTAATGATACCGTGAGGGAAACAAAAGAAAGAAAGGGAACATATGTAACTTTGTTTTCACACAGTCTTGGCTTCCTTAACGTCTAACCTCCGCTGGTGTAAGTAAAACGAAAAAAACATTCGATCTATCAGGTGGCATTCAGTGGCACCAATACGTTTAATTTAAAATAAAAATAATGACTTTTTTGTTTACATCCCTCGGTCTTTCTAACTAGTTCTGTAAATATGCCTGAGTGTTTCTATTATTCAATTAGTTATTTGTGCTTGTTTAAAAACAGTTTTCAAGGGAATCGTTTTAATCTTCATTTGACACGTTTTTTTTTGTTTTTTACAGAACCCCTGAATAACGGCTTGTTATTACCAGTCATCGAAGAGCCTCGTAAGTGTTTGTTTTGAAGTTAGCTGTGTAACTTCCCACCATTCTTACGTTTTATTCCTTATAATAAGTGGCAAGCAGAAAAACGGTTAAGTTCATTAGTGTTATTTTTAATGCGCTTAAAATGTTGGTATTATATACTGAAAATTAGACAGACTTTCTATTTAAATAGAAAGACTGCAAACAATTAACGTATGTCTGTAAATACATAGCGGATGTTTATCCAGTTTGTTTGTTTACAATTTTAATCTTCTCGACGTTTTTAGTGATATTAAATGTCCGATATATATGGCTTGGCTTCAAGTACTGTATTGATTTAAAACTATACATGTGCGAACAGTAATCGGAAGACATCCATTCAATACTTAGAAAGGTTATTTGAAGAAAGGGACAAACACACATACACATATGAAGCACATAGACCTCAGGATAACATCACCAGATATGATCTGTTAATAATACAATAATATTGCATTTTAAAAGAAAACTTATATACTCAGAAATACATACTTGTATACGAATTATGGAGAACAAGATAAAACAAAAAGGAAACTGTTATTGAGTTCAAACGATGATGTTCTGGAAGGTTCTTGTAGCAAGGCTTCCTGATGATGGGTTGTTATACATATATGTATACATCTATGTGTGTGTGTGTTGTGTATATACCCGAGTTTGTCATTTTAATTCCAGTTAAAGATATATCTTGTGTTTTGATTAAACACATGTATGAAACGTTTGATTTATTAACGATTAATTTAAAACGATTAATTTGATTAATTAACAACAAAATGCAAACAATTTTATCTTAATAATGATCCAATGAATGATATCATAATAGAGAGTCATGTATATGATTTTGTCATGTCTATACTCGGTGGTAACGATTCTGAAGTAGTTAAAAACTATTGTATTTGAACTGGTTCATCTCTACTTGCCAGATGGTGTTATACTGGTCTGAATGTTTCTAATTATTTGGTCAATACTTGTGTATGTATTTATACATGTGTAGCTTTAGGTATAAGTATGTAAAAGATGCCAGCTATTTATTGAGTGCAAATTAACTGCGCCAAAGCACAGATATGTGCTGATGGTTTATAATATGATTGACTGACCTCGAACCAATCAGAAAATGCCATTCCATTAAAGGAAAAGAAAAACGTAAACGTACAGACAATCGTACTATGCTTAGTAGTAGTAGTGTAATTCACATCACATACAATACTACAATACTGTATAAAAGCGTGTACAAATAAATGCTTTGTATAGTCAAATATACTCCATGCGAAAGATTGTGGAAAAACTCATGTTACAGAAGAGGTTATTTGGAAAACTTTGAAGAGGTTTAGTTGAACTAACTTTTTAATAATAGAAGTGGTTCAGGTAGAAAACCTCAGCTCTCCAAAAGCGATGTTAAGCATTTCAAAGTTTCAATAGGCTTGAAGAAGCGCTTTAACGACCGTAGAAATAAGTAGCCATACCAAAATTAGTAACAGACGACAAGACCCAGCATGGCTAGGTGATTAAGGCACTAGACTGCTAATCCGAGGGTCGCGGTTTCGAATCCCCGTCTCACCAAATTCTCTTGCCGCCATTTCGGTAGTGGAGTAGTTATAATGTGACGGTCAGTCCCACTATTCGTTGGTAAAAGAGTAGCCTAAGAGTTGGCGGTGAGTGGTGATGACTAGCTGCCTCCCCTTTAGTCTTACACTACTAAATTACGGACGGCTAGAGCCCTCGAGTAGCTTTGCGCGAATTTCAAAAACAAACTCCAAAGAGTGGAATGAATAAAGCTTGAGATATCTGGTCTTTACAGACGAATCCGAGTGCCAGTTGTTAGGAATCGTAACCAATACACAACATCCATAGTGAAGAATGATAAAGATCAGTAAATGTTTGGGGCTGCATCTGAGGTAATAGGATCAGTACTCTCTACAAAACTGATAGCAACCTGACTACTGACAAGTAAAGGCAGCTTATGATCCATCGTGCCATTCCATCAGAAACACTAACCCACCTTTCGGTATAAGAATTGTTCTAAGCGTACAGAAAATGTGATGAGCAATAATATTTCACTGGAAAAGAGGCTAATGTAATATGTAGCAACGTTTTGGCCTGCACAATCACAATGTCTAACTTTGAATATTACTTAAACTTTGCGAACTTACGTAAATGTTTTGAAGGTCAAATGGTGACCAAACAAATTGATTATATTGTAGAAAGTAATAGAGAATATTTAGAAAGGTACTTCATAATAGTGCATTTAGAATTTATATGGTAACAAGAAAGCAAAGTAAAATGCTTTGTACGAGACAATTCACTCAAATATAATATGTAACATATTCTATTTTCTTTATTATTATTGTGTTGAATACAGTTAGAAACTCCGTTGTCTAGTTGTCATTGCTCATTATTTGTGACTTTTGTCTCTCTCTCTCTCTCACTCTATATATATATATATATATATATATGTATACATATAAACATATATAATTCGTATTTTTTTTAATTTTTAAATATAGTAAAATATTAAAAGTTCCATTTCGTTTTATAAACAGTGAAACCTTTGAACTTACCATTTAAAGTAGTAGATACGAATATCATTATGTAGCATGTACATTTACAACATCTTGCCAAGCGTGTTGAAGTGTTCGACTCGTAATCCAAGGGTCACAGGTTCGAATCCCGGTCGCACTAAACATGCTCGCTCTTTCAGCCGTGGGGCATTATAATGTGACGGTCAATCCCACTATTCGTTGGTAAAAGAGTAGCCTAAGAGTTAGCGATTGGTGGTGATGACAAACTACCTTCCCTCTAGTCTTTCGCTGATAAATTAGGGACGGCTATAGCAGATAGCCCTTGTGTAGCTTTGCGCGAAATTCAAACAAACAAATGATTTAGTAATATATAAAACGTCGAACTAAATAAAATTTGTTTAAAATAACTTTTTGATTTTTTGAATTAAGCACAAAGCTACACAAGTGGATATCGGTGCTCTGCCCATCACGGGTATCGAAACCCAGTTTTTAGCATTGTAAGTCCGCGGACATACCGCTGAGCCGCTGGGGGGCTTAATTTTTTTTGAAAATCTTAGAGTATAATGTTGAACCTTTTTTCTTATTATTGGACTCTAACCTTCATTTATCGTCAAAATTAAAATTTGTAAACATTTGGTAACAGTTCAAACAGATTTTGTTTTACTGTGAACAAAGACTAACTCACAAAAGTGCGTTGCGAAAACATTTTAGCGATGACTGTCTCACAGTTCTATAATTAGATCGAGAATTTTTGCAGTAATTTTTTTTTATCATCAACCCATTATTTTCCGCAATGTCTGTTGGTTTGTATATACATGTATGAAGTAAACTGTGTTAACATTACGGCCCTACAAGACAGTTCCAGTATTTCTGTAAGACATTGTCAATAACACAACCAACTTCCAAACAGGTACCAAAAAAAAGCGTTTTCAAGTACGTCTAATTATAGTTTGTTTGTTTTGTTTTTTGGAATTTCGCATAAAGCTACTCGAGGGTTATTTGTGCTAGCCGTCCCTAATTAGCAGTGTAAGACTAGAGGGAAGGCAGCTAATCATCACCTCCCACCGCCAACTTTTAAGCTACTATTTTACTGACGAAAAGTGAACTTGACCGTCACATTATAAACGCCCACACGGCTGAAAGGTGAGCATGTTTTGTGTGACCAGGATTCGAACTCGCGACCCTAGGATTACGAGTCGAACGCCTTAACACACTTGGTGCCGGGCCCTCTAATTATACCAGTGACGATAATTGTTAAACACAGCGCCTGCATCGTTTAATTACACACTTTGATGCTGTCTCTAATACTGATCTGATCGACTAAAATGAAGGCAGCCTCCCGACAACACCATCCTATAATCCTTCGGCTACTTTAACCCAATAGTAGGATGTCTCCGTTAATCTTATAATATATCCATAAGCCCAGGGTGCTGCGCGTGATCTTGTCGTAGGAGTTTTTTGTTTGTTGGTTTGTTTTTTGGAATTTCGCACAAAGCTACTCGAGGGCTATCTGTGCTAGCCGTCCCTAATTTAGCAGTGTAAGATTAGAGGAAAGGCAGCTAGTCATCACCACCCACCGCCAACTCTTGGGCTACTCTTTTACCAACGAATAGTGGGGTTGACCGTCACATTATAACGCCCCCACGGCTGCGAGGGCGAGCATGTTTGGCGCGACGCGGGCTCGAACCCGCGACCCTCGGATTACGAGTCGCACGCCTTACGCGCTTGGCCATGCCAGGCCTGTGGTAAAGGAATGAGAATCATTGATTCTTGAATTCACAGTATAACACATCAAACGTTAAGCCAAACTCAAGCGAGACAGAACAACGCATCTTTGCTTTAGAACAAAATTACACTGAATTCTATGCTATGTCCACCGCAGGGAATCAAATTCCGAATTTTGAGTCCATAAATATAATGCTGTCTCAGAACGTCAATACATCGGGAGTTAGAGGGTGCGTAGACAACAATATGTTTTACTGCGTGTCTTTTTATGTCTTAGTTTAAAAGTTATTACAATTTGTCCAGTCATTCGTAGACACTATGTAATTTAAGAAACATAAAAACCAACATACCGGAAACTGATCTCACCCTCAGTCTGGCGGAATCTGTCGGTCTGTGAAATTTTATCGTCTCTTTATTATTGTTTGTCATTTCAGACAAACCGAGCGAACGATATTTAAAACCTCATAGGCTTGTTTCCTAAAATCTTATTAGGGATAACGTACTTAAGTTACAAGTTGGATATACAAAATAAATAAATTGTCCTTACTGTTTGTCAGCAGATAATTGGTGGTTTTATGTAAATGTAGATGGTGTTTAAGAATTCACTTCTTGTTTTTGCATAAATCTCTCAGTTTTTGTACCCATTTTGTTTATAATGTGTGAGGAGGTTCAAGTAGGAGCTATCGATTTCAGCGTAATAAATATCATTTGTTTTAGTAAATCGATGTGTAAGTTATGAAACTGACATAAGGAAACTTAAATGTGATGACAGAGTGCGAGGTGCATCTACCACTAATGAAGCTTTAACAGTAATCGTTTTGTTCCTATGGCAACTAACAGCTTATCTACCAGAAATATGGGGCAATGTTGAAGTAAAACTCTGTTGAACATTTAGTATGTTACACGAAATTTCAAAAAGGTCCTAATAATCAAAAGCACCGAACAAATTCGAACTTTATTCCATCCTAATATCTCAGAGAAAGCAACACTTCAATATCTGAGCACGCAGAACATTCTGTTGAAAAGTCATATACGATACATCGGAAATTCGTCATAATTTTCCATTAATAATGGAAAAGAAATCGCTCAGACATAAACTTCCGTGTGTACTGTGATCGTATCTTAACTTTATTCGATAACGTTGTTGTTGTTCTTTAATTCTAACGTTTATGTATCTTTATATCAGCAAAAACGAAAAACGTCTACTTAGTTCACAAAATTGTCATTATTATCCACCGCTAATGAAATGTCTGATACTTTACAAATATAATGAACAAAGAAGTATAAATTTTGTGGTTTGTTTGTTTTTTAATTTTAGGCAAGAAATATATATTTTTAATGTTTGTGTGTTTAAACTTAAGCACAAAGACATACAATGGGCTATCTGTGCTCTGTACACGACGGGTATCGAAACCTGGTTTCGAACGATGGAAATCCAAAACATTCCGCTGTGCCACTAGGGGGCTTGTGTCTTTCGAATATTCGCCCAAGTCTATAAAAATAACTATTTTAGCTACCCATCCCTTATTTGCAACTTATAGATTAGATTTAGACTACTTTATTTGATTGAACAGTATAGTTGGGTAGTTAATGTTATACCATTCCAGTCTCCAAGTACGGAACATTCTTTTCTGGCAACGGGACACAAACCTTGGACTCACGTCTATAGTCCTTGGGGCTAAACGTTAGTTCACGTCAATACAAACTTAGTTTGTCCTAAGGTAAGAATTTGTTTGCTATGAATTACTACTTGGAGAATATAGTAATGTGGTAAATTACTGCTTTAGGAAGATTCTAGTATGACGAATAACTTTGTCTTGTTTTTAATTTCGCGCAAATCTACACTAGGGCTCTCTGCGCTAACCGTTCCTAACTTAGCAGTGGAAAACGAGATGGAAGGTAATCCGTCATCACTACCCATTGCCAACTCTTTGGCTACTCTTTTACCAAGGAATAGTGGGATTGACGTTACATTATAATGCTCCCACGGCTGAAAGGGTGAGCATGTTTGGTGGGACGGGGATTCGAACCCGAGACCCTCAGATTGCGAGTCGAGCGTCCCTAACCACCTGGTCATACTAGACCTAATGTAAGAAAGCCATGGTTTTAGATTTTGAGGCAAGTAAGTTTCACACGAGCTTATGTTGTGACCACATAGGTACTTAGATATTATACTCTGACGCAAATGTTGTATATTTTTAACAAACGTTCTACACAAGTTTGTTGCTTTTAAATAAAGCATGTATATAAACTTTTATTTAAGACTAAAGATTTTAGAGAAATTCGGCAAATTTTATTTAAGTTTTCATAATTTTTAAAGACATTTTATCTTCACCTATAAAGCAGCCTGCAATTTCTTCTCCAGGTTTGATGCCGTCGCTTTAGTTACTGAGTGTTTTTGATATCGTAAATGAATCATTTAGGCTCTTAATTAAATGCTTTTAACTCGTCGTTTTCTTAACCAGATGTCATACGCTGTGGATAAGTAAAGCTTTGATGCAAATAGCTTTATATAGTTAGTATTAACTTACTTGAATGCTTTAATACGTCTGCCTTTTTGTTTTCCTTTTTACTTGAATGCTTTAATACGTCTGCCTTTTTGTTTTCCTTTTGTCCAATCTCGTGATCTCCAATAGCGCATGTTGAAACAACACTAATACTACATCACTGTACTACTAAATTATTAATAACTGGGTTATTAGACATAGGTAGACATTTGGAATATGTTATTCCAAGAACTAGAATTTTATTTCTGTCAAGAAACAATAAATACAACAAAAACTACTAGAAATCAAGATTTTCTCATGTAAATATTTTCGTTTATGTTGTATGAGCTAAAATATATCAAATAATTTGATAACTATGTTTGTTCTTCATGTACGATTTCGTCGGTATATATATACGTGTGTGTATGTGACGTTTTTATATACGTATCTAATTTAACAGCACTAGCGATAATATAACTCATCAAACAACTGGGTTACGTATGTATTCAATTGATATAAGGTAGAAAGAATAGAATAGGAAAACAGAATAGGAAGACACATTGAAATGTTATAGGAAAACAAAATATTAATGTAAAGAAACCGAGAACCAGATTTGAGTAGATAGAGACGGAATCAAATCTTTGAAAATATATAAATGTAAGTTAAAAAAAGACATTTCTTGTTAGTGATGATATTAAGATAAAAGACGAGGTAGCATAGGCGGACCTTGGCATGGTCGGGTGGTTAAAACACTACTCGTATCTTCGGTTTGAATCGCGGTCCCCGAATATGGTTACCCTTTCAGTTTGGTTTGGTTTGTTTTTTTTTAATTTCGCGCAAAGCTACACGAGGGATATCTGTTCTAGTCCTCCCTAATTTTGCAGCGTAAGACTAGAGGGAAGGCAGCTAGTCATCACCACCCACTGCCAACTCTTCGGCTACTTTTTTTACCAATGAATAGTGGGATTGACCATCGTATTATAACGCCCCCACGGTTTTGAGGACGAGCATGTTTGGTGTGACAGGGATTCGAACCCGCGATTCTCAGATTACGAGTCGAGTAGCCTTATCCACCTGGCCAATCTACCTTTTAGACATGGGTACGTTTATAATGTGATAGTCAAATGGCTGGTAAAAGAAAAAAAGTTCAAGAAATAGCAGTGGGCGGAGTTGATTAGCTGTCGTCCCTTTCGCTGATAAATTAGGGAGGACTACCAGTGCGCCACCTGGTAAATCTGCCAGAATCTGGAGGGGGATCTTTAAATGGTGAGGAAATGAAAGGTGGATGGAAGAAACGACGTCAGATAAGATGAATTTTTATAAATAAACTGAAGAGAAAAACGTCTTCCACTGTGTGCTGTTTTCTAGAACGGTTATCTGATGCTCCATAGAAAGGAATGAGATTCCGTTTGTAATGAAAAGAAGGAATCGTTGTACTCGAAGTGGGAGTGAAATAGATAATAAAAGTGAAGTAACTTTGTTATCAAAAGCTTATAAATTATTTTTAGTGAGATGATGGATTAAAGATAAATGAAGTTTTACTTAAAGATCAAGCTAGATTTAGAAGTGGGGGAGGTACATTTCACGATGTATCTATGTGCAACTCACGTTAATTGAGATACAGTTAGAAAGAAATAAAGAGAAAATGTGAGTGGAAATGAAAGTCTACAAGAAGTGTAATAAGAAATAGAGACAACAGTAAGACAACATGGGATTTGTATATAGACATGAGAAGACGATGGGCTATATGTACTCTATTCATCACGGGTATCGATACCCGGATTCTAGCGTTCTATGTCCGCAGAAATATCGCTGTGCCACTGGAGGTGGGTTGGTGGAAGCACTTAAGAAAAACAGGTTAGAAGTAAATAATAATTCGAAGCTTGAAGATTTTAAACAAAAATGAAAAAAAGAACAGTAACATATCGAGACGAAGGTCGAAAAGTGAATAGCCAGTAAGAGTGAAGCAGTTTATGTACAGCACTATTATGGACAGTATTTACAGTAGAAGGAACATTATCTGTGATGGTTAGAAGAAATTAAATTTTCGACGAATTTCCAGCTAAGGACGAAACATTTCTAGGCAGCAGTATTGAAATATGGAAACTTGGGAATGGTTTTTTGAAATAAAAGTGTATATCAGAACGGATGGTATGGGTACTAACACTTTTATTGATAAGGAGAGAACAACGTTTCGACCTTCCATCCCTTTGTTTTCTCCTTATCAATAAAATTGTTAACACCCATACCAGCCATTGTGGAGATGATTTAGGAGAAGGAATTGAAGAATTTACAGATAAAAATATTCGAAATGGTTACTGAATTGGAGAATACAACAATCAAGTTGTACTACAACGGATGAAAAGAAATGAAGAAACGTGTAGCAAGAAGCGATAGAAGAAATAGCTTGCAGTGAATAACAGTTAAAAAACCCAGAAGATGGATTAAATATTAAGTAGATATAAACAAGTTATAAAATGGCGGTATGTGATGGTTCAGAGGGCATTGTTTTCCTCAACAGGACTAGAGTGGTAAACTATCAGAAGGTTATCGTGTTGTAAACACTGTAGACAAGAATAAGACAAATAGGTTGATAAAGTCCAGATATGATACTGAAATATAAGAAATGACAGATGATTGCTGGAGTATTTATGAAGATAAAAGTGAATCAGGTTGCCATGGCAAAGATTTAAACATATAACAGGTAACAATGATTGGTTAAATGAAGAAGAGGGAGTTTGTAAAGTAAGTAGAATTTACTTGGGAACTATGAAACATGAGGTATGGTGTAGCAGTTCAATAGAATAACAAAGACTGGTTCCCAGCCGTGGGGGTGTTTAATGTGTCGGTCAATCCCACTATTCGTTGGTAAAAGAGTAGCTCAAGAGTTGGCGGTGGGTGGTGATGACTAGCTACCTTCCCTCTAGTCTTACACTGCTAAATTAAGGACGGCTAGCACAGATAGCCCTCGAGTAGCTTTGTGCAAAATTCCAAAAAAACAAACAAACAGACCAAAGACTGGTTAGGCAACCATACAAAATAAAAAATAATTATTAAGTGAGGAGACAGAATGGATATGAGAGGACTAGTCGAGGAATGGCAGAGGACTGATGAATCATGAATTGTTTAATTCGTTATTTATTATTTGTATGCAGCTTGACTTGCTATTTCATTTTATATTTATTATTTTAGCCAAGATTTTATCTACGTTTCCACAGAGAAACGTTTCTATTCATTCTGTTCCATTTTTCAAACACTTTTCAATCGACCCTCATTCCAGCATTTTTCAGTGAAATGACTTGAAACTTGGTAAAGTTTGTTCGTTTATTTTTTTTGAATTTCACGCAAAGCTACACGAGGACTATCTGCTCTAGCTACCACTAATTTAGTAGTGTGAGACTAGAGGGAAGGCAGCTAGTCATCACCACCCACCGCCAACTCTTGGGCTACTGTTTTACCAACGAATAGTGGGATTGACCGTAACATTATAACGTCCCAACGGCTGAAATGGCAAGCATGTTTGGTGCGACGGGGATTCGAACCCGCGACCCTCATATTACGAGTAGAACGCCTTAACCCACCTGGCCATGCTGGGTCTGGTAAAGTTATACCTTTGTCTAATAATAATTCTTTTTATTGGATTTAATTCCTTTTACGGTTTTTATGGGATTAGTGATCAAAGTATCCAAAAAGTGTGTATTTTTGGTTCCTATGCGGTTATATTTACAAAAATCAAAGTGAAAATTAACACAAATATGAATTTTTATACGACTAATATATTGACAAATAAAAGTGTTGGATTTGTCTATTTTTACTAATAATAGAAAGGTCAAGATACCACTAAAAGCATAATTTTAGAAGATTTTAACAGCTATTATGGGGTATTTACACAAATTTATCAAAGCCCATGCATACATACATACATATACTAAGATTTAAGATATGCTAATTTTTGGTCCTTTTAATGGGGGGGGATTTAAACCCATAATTTTAGAGGTTTTAGTCAGTTACTTAGCTTTGGCTCGTCTAGTTTACTTGGTATCTGATATAAAGATGTTTTTTTCTATATGCAACACACAATAACAAACAAAATTGTTGAACTTGCCCTACTTTTAGTAATTATAGAGGTCGAGATGCCCTAAAAATCATGATTTTAGGTTGTTTTCTCCTAACAATTATTCTGCCATATTTCGACCAGTTCACATGGGATTTGGTACAAAGATATTTTATTTTCTGGTTCCAAATAGATATAATAAACAATTTTGAAATTTCTGCCTCTTGCTCAATTTCTCAACAAGGAAGTCACGATTCGTCAACGAACTTATAAAATCTGGTGAAGAAACCTTCTAACAGGTCCCAAGTAGTAATATAGGCAGTTTTGATTTTTCTCTGCCTTTATGGTGTCAAAATTACCTGTGCTGAGGCTGCCTCGCGGACACATGTTGCATTTATGCGTGAATGTTGGTCTCTTTAATTAAATTTCAGTTTTATTTATTATTCGTTATAAACATTTATCACGTGGCATTTTTCAATTACTATTTATATTACATTTTCGTTCCTTTTAAATGTAAAAAAAAAAAATGGCGCCCCGATCCTCGTAAATCTGCATATGTGGAAAGTCTTTATTTTACACACAAAAATGACTCGGATATAGTGTGAGTGTGTTTTCTTATAGCAAAGCCACATCGGGCTATCTGTTTAGTCCACTTATGGGAATCGAATCCTTGATTTTAGTGTTGTAAATCTCGCTGTACCAGAGGGGAACTCTCAGGTACAGTATGTCAGTATGTTCACTTTGGTTTGGGAAGAGGGGAATATGCGAACGGCTTTAGTAATTAATATAAAATTCTTAAATTTAGAAAACTTTTGAATGATTTAAGAAGGAGTTTTTGAAACTTTAAACAGCAGCGTCCCTCTGAATCAGTAAATGTATGTTACGTCTTCCCTTTCACACTGAACTCATTTTCGTAATTGATAACAGTAAAATCGCCATTTTCTTCATCCGGTTTTAGCAAAGAGATAGTTTTGTCAGGTTATCGTTGTCTCCGGGTCTTCTGCTTCTTTCTCTCATTATATTTGGACTTTCTCGTTAAAAGTCCGCGCCGCGCAGAGGGGCGCTATCTACAATTTGGAAAACACTGATTTAATAAATATTGTCCTCCAGTTGGTCAAGGGTAAGTTAGAGGAATTATAACATAAGTATGAGGGATTTAATTATAGTTTTTGTCTGAAGGAGAACATACAAGTTGGTTGAGACATGGCTAGAGTGGAAAAAAAAAATAAAAGGGTAAAAATTAATGATATACTTTTTTATTCCCAGAAAAAATGCTACAAATCGTAATATTTTTATTGTTTTACGTAACAAAAAAGTATTTTCCCACTGACATTATTATCGGTGCCGTTTTTTGTTTTTTATTTTAAATTCGATTTATTACTAGTACAGTTTTTTTTTTACCAGAAACATAATTACTAGCGACCATCTAACAAAAGCGTCACACAATGAATTTTTCATGTATTTTTGAAAGTGCTTTTTATGTGACAATTTCATGACACGTGCAGCACAATATGGAAGTGAACACAGACAGATTCATCAACTGTAACTTTCCCTTAACTTAGAATATTAAGTAAATCTGTGTGCTGCGACGTTTGCATAATTAAATTAGGAACTATTCCTCTAAGCCTAACTCGCATCATTGCGAAA